>NC_048413.1:270123-273367 GCF_013103735.1 Etheostoma cragini | reverse complement strand
ACTCAGGTGTGGACAACCACAGTTATAGTATGTTTTAACAAGGGGGGCAATCACTTTTCACACAGGGCCATGATGGTTTGGAATTTGTTCACCTTTAATAATAAACACCTTAATTTACAAATTGCATTTTGTGTTTACTTGTGTTGTGCTTGACTATTGTTTAAATTGGTTTGATGTTCCGAAACACTTAAGTGTGACAAACATGCAAAGGAACAGGAAATGAGGAAGGGGGCAAACACTTTTTCACACCACTGTAGAATAAAAACGCAACGTGAAAGTAAATGGCGTTCCACCATACTGGAAGAATCTCGTTTAGATTTGCCACATATTACTGGCTGCACCTTGGCAGTGGGTTAATAAACGATTTGAGTCTAATTGTACATTGTTAATGTTGCCGTGTGCAGTACAGAGCGTCAGCCCTATACGTTCTAGGTTCCCAACGGCTTCCTTAATGATGTAAGGAGTAATATTATAATATAAAATTAATAAATGAAAGGCCAAAAACGTCAGCCCGAGCTTCCTGCCACAATTTCCGAGTCCATGTGACTATGTTCAAGAAGCAGGTCATGAGAGGGGCAGTCTTATCTTCACCTACGCCGCTCTGCGCTGCAGGCATGGGGAGGAAGAAGGAAAGCTCTTAGGGTTAGGACAGCTCTTAGGGTTAGGACAGCTCTTAGTCAAGGGTAACACGCAAGACAGTTTGTTTCCACACGCCCAAGGTGGGTAGCTAGAGGACTTTCCTTGGTACACAGGCGTTGAATCCTTCATTCCACCCTGCTGCTTCGGCCTCCGGCAACGTGTCCCGACCTGCACCACCACTCGTTCATCTGCCCTTCCTTCAGTTCGTCACAGCTGTTACTGCCCCAGCCCGTATGCTCCTCTCTGTGTCCTCTGCTGTTCACTGCTTACTTCTCTACTGTCCTCTCTGTCAGTCTGTTTCTGCTCCATCTTTCTCTCCTTCTGTGTTCCTTTCCTACTGTCTGTTCTCCTTTGCCCCTTTCACTCCCCGGTCTCCCCGCCACACCTGTTTTCCATCAGTCCATTAGTTCTCCACACCTGTTTACTCAGCCCATCAGTCCAGGCCGTGCTGTGTAAAAGTCAAAGGGAGGGGCCGCAGTGGCCCCATAGTGGTGTGTGTACACACACACACACACACACACACACACACACATATATATATATATATATCAACCCACTATACTAAACAGTTCATGCAGTTTATAAAATGCACAGCAAACAGAATTCAAATAAACATATAAAATCCTTGAAAATACACGTGCTAATAGTTAAATTAAAAAACATTGTCACTGCAATTCACTAAAATCAAGTTAGTGGCACACAGACATATATATATATATATATATATATATATATATATATATATATATATAGACAATCTTCACCTTTGACATTTCCACATCCCAAAATGCCTCTAACCATGATAACCATTGCCTGTTTTGTCATTTCTCTTGTCACAGTCAAACTGCCTCTTGATGGCCACCTCATCTGAAACTAGAGTGCACATTCTTCCCGCTGGGGTCATGGTGGAGGCGATTGCTCCCATTTGCTACATGATTACTTGCAAGAAGCCTGGCTGCTGGAAGAAGCAAGTTAAACAAACAGATTTATGTACATTTCGAAATTGTGAAACTGGGTAATGTGAAGCTGTCTATATTAAAATAGTATTTACAGAAAAGTATCCCACACATTCTGTAATAAATCTGTGTATTGTGGTTTTGGAGGGCAGAGAAAACATGCTTTGCAAGTATCTGGAAGCCTTTGGGCTGCTGTGGAGTATCTGCAGCGGGGGGGGGGGGGGGGTTTACGGCTTGAAATTTTTTAGGGGTTAAACAATGTCACGCTAGCCCTACGTGTGGTGCGCAGATGTAGAAGTACATTACTTGGGTCATTTAGGATTAGTAGCTTCCTTCTTCCTTTCAGCCGTGCAACCTTTGCCTCTCGTTCTGCACTCTGTTATAATAAGGCATCTTTTATATAAAACATATAAAAGGCATCTTCTATTTGATTCTGTGAGAATGCTAGTCACAATTTTGAAATTGAATAAGCTCCGAACATCAACTTGACCTTTTGTTGAAGGTTTTGAGGGGAATGATCGCCTATTTGTGTTATGGTTGTGTTCTTTAGAAAATGTTTGTACTGTATGCACACCAGTCATCTAGCTCCTAGAGAGCAGAGTTCTCTGGTATTTCCTCTAACACCTCTTCCTTTCTTCCTCTCTCCAGTTGTACCTTGATGTGGTGACATTCTTCATCCTCCTCTCCCTCCAAACCCACCACCCGCATTCTGTAGCTGTAGTTGATAGTATTGTGTAATGATGGTACGGTTTATTGTAGAAAAGTTTTCATATTGTCATTATGTTGAGAAACCCCCCCCCCCCATCTCAACACACACACCCCTTCATTCCATAGGTTAGTTAAATTTTAATGTTCATATTTAGTTACCCTTTTGTTTCGAAAGGTAATAAAAGGTTCACGCAGAAAAAGGACGGGACGCTGGGGAAGTCTCTGGAAGGGAGGACCCTCAGCGAAGCGGGGAGCCGAGGGGGAGACACAGGAACTGGGAAAGGGGACAGAGACGGGCTGAAGCAGGTCTCTGTGGGAGGGGGACTGAGAGGAGAAGCCAGCTGACCTGAGCCAGGAATGGGAGTGGAGGTGATGACACTCCCGTAGAGCAACGGTCAAAGTTTGAAGAGCCGAGGTTGAAATACTGTTGTTGATTGGAGATGGCAGACAGGTGTGAGCGGCGGGAGCAAGTGATTGGGGATGAGACTCAGGTGTGCGTGGTCGAGCTGGCTTCAGCAGGAGGGAGAGTGAGAAAAAAAAGAAGACTGCAGGAAAACAGGGCAGGCTGACAGAAATCTCAGGAAAATAGAAAACAAAAGAAATCCTCCCGGCCAGCCAAACCCCAACCATAACTCCCATTTCCACACCCAAACCTGGAACTTGGTTTTACGGGGTGTCTTACTCAAAGTAAATCCCCAGTGAAAATAATGCTATAGGCCTAAGGTCATTGGGCTCTCTAGGCTGGGGATTTTTGGCACTGGTACAATTGTGGAGGTTATGCCGAGAGGGGGGACTTTTTCATGTGAGTGAGGACTTAAAAATTCATGTAAATACAGGTGTGAGCTGCTCCGCACAATATTTAGGAACATCTCCAGTATTGTCAGGGCCAGGGCTTTTTCTAATATTACAGCCTTAAATGATTGGAGTGCTTCTATCTCCTC
>NC_048413.1:264908-270023 GCF_013103735.1 Etheostoma cragini | reverse complement strand
GAAGTTTGGGGTCCCCTGCTGGAGCTGCTGCCCCCGCGACCCGATACCGGATAAGCGGTCGAAGATGGATGGATGGAGCTTGAGGCAAAGGGGGAAAAGGTGCAGATAAAAGAAGCAAAGAGAGGGATGGATCCACAAAGAAAGTCTTTAAAGGGCTAAATCGTCTGTTAACAAGCCCAGCCGCTGTGGAGATAAAGGTCAAGTTGGACACACACACACACAGCTACCCTTTGCCCACTCTTATCCCGAACCTTTGTGCCTCACCCTATACACACACATTTTTTGTGATCACTCAAATGGCTCACATTGTTATCTCAGCATAATGACCCCCCTCCCCTTTGCAGATTGTGATTCTGCGTGAAAGCAGCTGCTGTGAGGTTGCTCTATAAAAAACAACCACCGCAGTTAAAACTGTTATCTCACATACAAGGAGGTGCCCTTTTTCTGGCAGGGTGTGTTATGTCAGATGGCTTTCCTCTCCTCTGTGGGGAAAACGTGCAGAGGACCTACTTTAATTCTGCATTTAACAGCCAGTGTGAGCGGAGAGAACGGATCCACATAAGCAAGCTGTTGTCTGTCAGAGAAATGTTTCCCCCTCTGGGATTCAAGCCAGCAGAAAGAGCTGAAGGTTTAGAGCTGGTAATGGCTCTATAGTAAAGGAGATAACAGGAGCATTGTGAAAGCGTTATCAGGCTAAAAATGCCAGTCCTTATCGCTTTGTAACGGGGTCTTGCTTCACCCTGAAGGGGTTAAAGTCATACAAATTACCCGTTCCATCTACTTTATCACGCTTGTCACACGGCTACTTACTAAAAAAGTCAATAGTCTGACACAACATATTGATTTAAAAATGATTGTATTGATTTGAAAATGGTCCGCCAGATTCTTTGATCAAAACAGCCTGTTGCTATGGACTCAGTTATTAAAAAATAACAGCACAGAATGCCGTGACCAATTACAATCACGTTTTCAACGAAGACCTATGATAGGCTCTTCATGCAAAACAGAAAGCTATTTGAATTGAAGATGCATGAGAGGTGATGTTTTGGGAAGAAAGGATCCGGATGGAACCAAGACACGGGAAGCTGAGCTGTGAGGTACAATGTGCAAAGTTCTGTCTGGAGGAAATGTCAAGGCAGCACTACCTTCATTTACGGATTTTCTCCAAGTCCGACTTTATCTCTTAAATGTTTAATTTATTTTTTTCTGCATAAAACATCCTTTTTAGATTAAAATCTGCGTCCACATTAGTGTATACAGTTGTGCAGCAAAGGACCGCAGGTTGGAGTTGGACCCCGGTCCGCTGTGTCGAGGACTAAACCTCCACATATTCTCCTGGGAACCGAGGAAAATACGTTTTCGCAAATCATATATTTGACGGACGGCCGCTCTACCAACTGAACTGTAGCTAGCTATATATTTAATAATAAGCTATTGCACTGATCAATGCCTACACTCTCTCTTTTTAACTACCCCCATTGCACGCAGTCTATCTTAGCACCAAGTGATTTTTATAACTCTGTAAATTTGTGTGATTTGAATGTATGTGAGACATATGTGTTATGGTTATCTAAGCTACTGGATGCCTGATATTTCCCTCAGGATGAACAAAGTATCTATCTATCTTCACAGTAGAATACTCTTATTGTCCAACACACCTATGTTGTTATTTGTATGGATCCACTAGACATAAGACATCTACGTCTTAAACAGATGCACGTAAATGACACACGGTTACGTTCGCCGTCTTCATTCTTAATACTGATGCTGGTTGTATTATTTGGCAACAGCATTGTTTCATTGCAAATGACTAATACATCAGTCCCTTTCTCATTACCGCTGGGCTTTTCCACGTCAACGTTCTGCTCCAGCCTATTTGACATGACACTTTACCTGACAACAGCTGATCCTATCTGCAAGCATTTTCCACCAATCAGGACGCTGCATACTCCAACCCTGTTTCAGTAATCCCAGTGAACTGCGTATGACTCTGAGATCTTTTTCTAGTTAAAGAGACAGTTATCATTATGAAAATTGCCATGTTTTTTAGGAGGTAACTCACATTAATACATGTAAAAAAAGTCAAATCATCAGCAGTGGGAAAGGGAGAGCTTCGTTTTTTGGTGAGGATTGTAGCATGAAATGTCACGTGTGATGTGTTATGTTTGTATTATCTACTTTTATTCATTATCTATAATGTCTATCTATTTGTAAAATAATAAAAAACTGAACACACATGTGATCTCCATTTCAAAGCTGTCAATTTGTTCTTATCCTGTTACCTTATCATATCTGGATGTGATTACTTGTCAAAACATTAACTTTGTATTTCATATTTTTTAGAGATTTACATCACTTTGTAGAGGTTTGTTTTCACATTGGCATAACACTTTTTTTCCTTCTGAACAGGGTTTAAAACTGTTTCGACATTAAATCCCCTCCTTTTGATTTTAAAAACCAAAAACCTTCCGAGGAGGAAGAATACTTTTTATAGACGCGGTATACTTTACAACACCATTGAAAAGATCTAGTACTTGTAGATATTTAATATATCTGGAGTTTCCACTACCAATAAATTCATATTGTATCATGTGGGATAGGCATTGATTAGGTTAGCAACCTTTCTCGCCTGTTTAAGAAGAATAAATCCCCTCCAGCCGACATACGGGCTAGGGACAGAATATGGATTTTCATAATAGCCTATAATTCCACCCAGAAAGACAATAAATACAGCTTCCAAAAAGATCAGATGAGATGAATCATCGGCTCGCTGATGCAGTCTGAACAAACGCTGATTATAAACTTCCCCATGGTTGTATTTAGCTGCAAATCACTTACACAAACACACACACACACACACACACACACACATAGTAAGTTACATCAAAACAACCATAAACGTAGTGGTCCATTACATTACAGTATGCTTTTAATGAGTATGTTATTTGATCTAATCCCCCTCAAATCTTTTGCTTTCTTTTGCTTTTTAAACTTCACAGTGTTTCCTTCCTGGAGTCTTCCTTAAAGCTTCCATGCAGACAGGAAAAGTTCTGAGCTTTACATTTCCTGACAGCAGCTTGCGACAGTGAAGCTCTGACAAGTGAACTTGTGCTCCGTTCCTCGGGAGTTCATGGAGACCACAGTCTTTGCTTGCCTGTTTGTTTAAAAGGAGCTTTTCCTTTTAAGAGTTATAAGAGTCAGCCTGTCAAACGTGTTACATTGAAGACAATGTGTCAAAAGAAGGACTGTACGGGGTGGAAGCACCGCCGAAGCACTGTCCCAAGTCAATATCTGAATACTCTAGTCTTAACATGCATTACTGTCTGCACTCATTATGAATATGCAGACCACGAGAAGTAATTATTATTATTTTTTCTGTTGGCTTACTTTTACTCACAACATGCTAACCGGCAACATTGGATTCCATTCACTTCGCTAAGCTAACTGGAGACAATGCACGCACGAGACTAGAGATGCGCTGGCCCCCCTATCGACCGCTAGGGGAGACCGTGATAAACCCTATGTCAAAAAACGGTGGCGTGTTCCTTTAACCTGAAATCTGTCAGAGTGCAAAAAAAAGACAGGGAAAGGGAATAAAACCACGTGAGCAAAACCAACCGCCGCCAACAACACATTCTACAATAAGTGAAAGAAATGTATTAATACAATATCACTTGGCCCTTATTGCACTAGACTAATACTAATACTAATAATTAGTGCACTTGTGTGAATGTAATTTAAACATTTTTTTATTATCTATCTCCTTATTGACTGCTCTTTAATGTTTTATGTAAAGCACTTTGAATTGTCTTATTGCTTAAATGTGCTACAGAAACAAAGTTGCCTTGCCTTCCAATCTCCAGCCTGTCAGTCAGTCCAGAGACCACTGGTGGGCCGCCAAGCTCGAGCCTGTCAGTCAGTCCAGAGACCACTGGTGGGCCTCCAAGCTCGAGCCTGTCAGTCAGTCAAAAGGGCAGAGTGAACAATGCCGGTCTGTCGGAGTCAGGCAGTTCTTTTGATCTCTTTATAAAAAGCAGTACGTTTTCAGGTCTTTGATAAGCTGTGACTGGTAAGGGCACAAATGTAATTAGGACATGAATGAGAAGTTTGAGGGTTTTTATTAGGGGGTGCTGCACAGCGGCTGCCCTGTGGTGTTTTCACGCTGGTCTTTGTTGCTGTTTTGTTTCTTTTTTACATCTACCTGAGTGATTGTGACTGACTTTATCGCTGCAGCTTCCTCGCATCGGGGCAGTAATCATGGATCTCGCACTGTGGGGCATGACCAGCCGGTTTTATGTGAATTTAAACAACCACTGCACCCGAGGACTCAACCAAGATGCTGCTGGCGGCATGGTCGATACGTTTCACTACAGCAAAGAAACTCTGCTGCTTCCGCGGAATCACTTGCCAACGGATTTTTCAAATGTTGGTAAGTTAACAACAAATTATCTTAAAAAGAACTCTAGCAGAGAAACTGCAAGGAAAAGGCAAAAACGTGGATCCAAGGGCGCCGTTCGTCACCGGCTGAAAAAGCTGAAGACTAAATTCCGTCTGCCTACGGTCCTGCTCATCGGCGCCCAGTCCCTGAGAGCAGAGACAGAGGAGCTGTCAATCAACGCCCGCTGCCTGCAGGACAGTCTCTGATCGCAGAAACAGACGAGCTGCCAGCCAACGCCCGCTGCCTGCAGGACAGTCCCTGATCGCAGAGACAGACAAGCTGTCCATCAACGCCCGCTACCTTCAGGACAGTCCCTGAGACTGGCGTTGGCTGGCAGCTCGTCTGTCTCTGCGATCAGGGACTGTCCTGCAGGTAGCGGGCGTGGTGTATAAACACCCTAAAGCAGATTTTAAAGAAGCCATTGAAACAATATTTAATACCTCACAGAAACTAAAGTCTCTCTCTCCAGATGCTTCAAATTTATTCTTAGAGATTGTAATGGGTGCTCCATGAAAAGGTCCCTACACACCTTTGATCAGTATGTTGACTGCACACCAGGAAGAACCAGACTCTGGATATGTGCTACAGAACTGTTAAAGACGCCTATACTGCCTCGCTGCCACAACGTGCTAAATCTCTACCCTGTCTATAAGAGACTATATCAGAGAGAAAAATCT
>NC_048413.1:240929-264808 GCF_013103735.1 Etheostoma cragini | reverse complement strand
TGCATGGCAGAGTTCCAAGGAGAAAACCACTGCTGAGCAAAAAGAACATCAAAGCTTGTCTCAATTTCTCCACAACACGTCTTGATGATCCCCAAGACTTTTCGGACATTCTGTAGACCGATGAGACAAAAGTGGAACTCTTTGGAAGGTGTGTGTCCAAGTATATCTGGCGTAGAAGGAACACTGCATTTCATAAAAAGAACATTATACCAACAGTAAAATATGGTGGTGGTAGTGTGATGGTCTGGGGCTGTTTTGCTGCTTCAGGACCTGGAAGACTTGCCGTGATAAAAGGAACTATGAATTCTGCTGTCTACCGAGAGATCCTGAAGGAGAATGTCAGACCATCTGTTCGTGTACTCAAGCTGAAACGAACTTGGGTTCTGCAGCAGGACAATGATCCTAAACACACCTGCAAGTCCACCACCGAAGGGCTGAAGAAAAACAAAATGAAGACTTTAGAGTGGCCTAGCCAAAGTTCTGACCTGAATCCTATTGAGATGTTGTGGTATGACCTTAAAAAGGCCGTTCATGCTGGAAAACCCTCTAATGTAACTGAATTAGGACAATTCTGCAAAGATGAGTGGGCCAAACTTCCTCCAGGACGCTGTAAAAGCCTCATTGCACGTTATCTCAAACGCTTGGTTGCAGTTGTTGCTGCTAAGGGGGGCCCAACCAGTTATTAGGTTTAGGGGGCAATCACTTTTTCACACAGGGCCATGATGGTTTGAATTTTTTTTTCACCTTTAATAATAAACACCTTCATTTACAGATTGTGTTTTGTGTTTACTTGTGTTGTCCTTGACTATTGTTTAAATTGGTTTGATGTCCGAAACACTTAAGTGTGACAAACATGCAAAGGAACAGGAAATGAGGAAGGGGGCAAACACTTTTTCACACCACTGTATATCTTAAGAACCCAACACGACATAAACTACTGGCAATCTTGCTCAAGACCCGACCTAATTCAAAGATTATTAGTTTTCAGTCGTTAGACTTAAATGCATGGGGAAATGGAGCACAGGTTAAAAAAAAAAATGGTAGTTACCCTTTTAAAGTTTTTTTTTTTTCTCTTGTTTTTTTTGTGTTCTGGGCCCACAGATGTGGAGAATGATTAAACAAGTTTTATTTTACCAGTTTTAACATTTGAGGTACTTGTACTTTACTTTAATCTATTCTTTTCCTGTCATTTTGTACTTCTCTGTTATCATATCAGAGAGAAATATTGTACTATTTTTGCGCCACTACATTAATCTGATAGCTTTAGTTACTTTACACATTAATACACAAAACTAAGGAAGTATTTTAAAAATCTGAAGTTTTATTATATATTAAACTAGCCATCAATCGAATTAAACGGGTCCAGCCGAGATGATCAGACCATTAACACACAAAAGTAAATACAATGAAGAACAATCCTCCCATTTTAGAAAGTGTCTTGGATCCAAACTGTTAATACTTTTAAGTAACATTTTCAATGCAGGACTAAATAACCACTGGGCTGAGATCATGCTGGAAACTGACTTCAGGTGTGCCTTATTGTAGCTAATTAGGGAAAGACACACACAGACACACACACACACACACACACACAGAAGGGAGCCGGAAGAAAGAGGAAAACCAAAACACAACCAAACCCCAAAAATGCCAAACCATACCAGATTCTGGCCGGAATGTTGAGTTGCAGTGAAAACGGTAGACGTAACAAGCTATTGCTTCATGTGTAGGAATGACCTTTTCAGTCACTGATTAGACCTGACATTGATGTATTATTCTGTGTCTGTGTGTATTTCTCTTCATATTCTTCTCATTTTATTGACCTTAAAAGATGAAATCAATGCAATCAATCATTCGTGATTCTAAAAGACTCCTCTACCAAAGTATTATTGTATCCACTGCTGAAATTCCATAAATTGGAGGTTTAGAGGAGAATGGTAAAAATTGATACATGCTGACTTTTACTCCCTAGATTGGTTCCAAAAACATCAGATCACTTTCCCCTAATGCAAAGACATGTCTAGTGTTTCCTTTATGTAGCGATGCAGAACTTAAAGGGATACTTCTTGTGTGAGCTACTTCTCCGTGGTCTATATCGACAACGTTTCCTTTAAGGGACAGATCTGTGGCTGCCGGATGTCTTTGTGTTGGCATTCTCAACTCCGGTCAATTCGGGAAACCATCCTCTGAGCTAGAACCCACAACTAAATTATGTTTTTTTTTTCGGGAAAGAGTAATTTTACCTGGCAGAACGCGGGAGTTGCTGGTCTACCACTGCCTCCATCGGTTAGTTTGTTTTTGTCATTGTGCGACTTTGGTGAATCCGAACTTATCCTTTGAAACACCAAATAAAAAAAAAACATTATTGAGGCAGCAGTAGACAGGCTAATCATGACGCTGTTGAAAATGTATTTTCCTCTTGTGTTTGAATGCCTGCCAGAGTGAGCCACAAATAGGGCGGTGCACATTGGGTTATTACTGGACAATTAGAGTAATTATCGTTCCAGCTCCAGCTGTGGCTCTTCGTCCAAAAACCCACTCAGAGGAACCAATTAAATGCCCACTCACGTAAATCTCTCCTGTCCTATGGGCACTAAGCCTCCAGGAAGAACCTCCGTAATCATTGTGTGGGTATCACATTTTGAATTCATTTAAATGATACTTCTTATCCATCCTCCTACATTGGACAGACAGAATATGTATATGAATGTATGAGTGAGAGTTCATTAAACTATTTTTTTTAAAGACTTGAATTGTAATATTTCCTTTTTGAAAACCCAGCTGGACACAAAGATACAGAGTAGTCACGTGTGTGGTAAAGATACTGTCCAGGTTCTGGGACTCCCCCCCCCCCCCGAGGTTTTCTGAACTGGAGCATTTCAAAAAGGCCGCCATTGGGAAAAGTGTCTTTTTCCAGAACGTATTCATTTCATTTTACTAAATAATACAAGACAGTGTTAACATTGAAAATGTCTAGGCTACATTTACAATGCTACGATTTGAGTTTTGAGCCAAAAGCTTACTCTGTGCACACAAAGGGTTTTTAACTCCAGGAGAAGAAGTAACCTCAGTTTTAGTCAGTGTGGTTGAGACTACAACCTGATCCTGCAGATTCCAAGGGGGATGAGAGGGGGAACGTAGCGAAAGATAAAATGTAGCGATGTAAATGTAGCCCTGGACTCCAGACAGTTTACCCATAACGGACCCCCGCCAATGGCCGCTGGAGGATGCTTTCTACATATAAAACCATAACAGCTACAGCGTTGATGCTTTTGGACGCGGTACGCTCATGATGATGTCATCACGTTACGTGGTGCAGAACTGCGTGACACCCTTCTATGGCAGGAGACGATGCACCCTCTGCTCAATAAAATGAGCTATCTCAACAACTAAAAACCTCACATTGTTGAAATGACAGAGTTTTAAGAAATGTTTTTTTTTAAATGTATAGAAAATACATTTAGAAATCTTAAGGATTAATATATTTTGTGTTAATTAATAAAGGTTAATAAACACTTCTTTTATCTTCCTTTATGACAAAATTTCAATTAATTTCAAATGTATAGATCATTCACGGTAATTTATTATTATGGTTTATTGACTTACATAACCTTTCAGTTTAGGTTGTGCTGAGTTTAGGGAGATGATAATACTCTAAGAAATGATATCACAATAAAGACAAATACCAATGTAGGCTGGCAAAACATTTGTGTTGCAGAGTTCAAAGGGTTGAAAAAAGTCTATAATTGAAGCAGTAAGACCAGAGATATCTTGTTTATTGTTCTTCCTGTCCAAATGTGCCCTGCTGGCTGCAGCGCTGCTGTACAGACAGAAAGCCTTTATTAAGAACACACCCAAGGTGCAGCCAGTCATGCAGAGAGCTGCATCAACTAATATAGATGTCTATTTGTAGGGAGAAATGGGTACAAGAACTCCTTTATCCCTTAAAACTGGGGGACGAGGAGGAGTCTTCTTTGATATCTTTGCTACCTCATCTTGTCCTCTTTTCTTCCTTCCTTCCTTCTTTCCTTGGTTGGTTGACTATTCTAGTTTGTTGAGGACCTATGTGTTGAGGACGTCAGGTGTGTTGATCAAAGGGCTTGGTGATGTATTGTAATAAATGCTGATGTGGTTCGTTGTAGGCTGGATTTCACTTTTTCCTCCCATATGTAGTCTACTTTGACGCTGCCATCCATGCACCTTGCACTGCTATTTATTTGGCCTTGTACTTTCATGGTTGTGTTCCAGTTGGACTGTGTGTGGACCTTGTATTTATGTGCCTTATATGTGTTTAGTGACCCGCTGGGGGACACAAAAACTGGGACTATGTAGCTGGCTGATTGAAAGAAAACAACATTACACTTAAACTGATCACAGTTTAAAGTGTCTTTATGTAACTTTCAGTTTATGTTGAACCTATAGGCCTTTTGGACTAAAGTGGTTTTACCACACCTGTTAGGTGTAAAGGTCTTCTCTTCACGGTGCTGCATTACCCACTGGAGATTACTGAGTTATAGTTACAGGGAGGTCATACAGTTGTGATCAATGTTTTGCTCAGATAGAAAATCATTCATTTACAATAAGAGAATATTATTCCAAGTGTTGCATACGGTAACATAGCCTACTTTGGATGTATTGTGAGCCAAACCAGGTACCACTGTCACTGTGTCATTAAGGGTCCTACCTTGCATCTTCCGTTAATGTACACTGTACATTAAACGGCCAGGCATGCAAAGTACGCACACTTTAAAAACACACTGTAAATAACATCTCACTATCTGCTAGCTGCCTGTCCCCTGAACACACTGTAAAAAACATCTCCTCACTATCTGCTAGCTGCCTGTCTCCTGAACACACTGTAAAAAACATCTCCTCACTATCTTCTAGCTGCCTGTCCCCTGAACACACTGTAAAAAACATCTCCTCACTATCTGCTAGCTGCCTGTCCCCTGAACACACTGTAAAAAACATCTCACTACCTGCTAGCTGCCTGTCCCCTGAACACACTGTAAAAAACATCTCACTATCTGCTAGCTGCCTGTCCCCAGAACACCCTGTAAAAAACATCTCCTCACTATCTGCTAGCTGCCTGTCCCCTGAACACACTGTAAAAAACCTCTCCTCACTATCTGCTAGTTGTCCGTCCCCTGAACACACTGTAAAAAAACCTCTCCTCACTATCTGCTAGTTGTCGGTCCCCTGAACACACTGTAAAAAACGTGGTCTCTGTAGACAACCCAGGGTCTACAAACAGCAACAAACAAACTGTGCCCACCTGCACCACGAATCGTACAGTGTTCCAGAGTTCCAGCCAATAACTAACAAGGATTTGGGGGGGTTAGTGAGAACAAAAGGGAGGTGGAGGGGACGGAGTGAGGAGGAGGGAGGGGTTAGCTTGTACCAGAATATGTTTCCATGGTTTCATTTTCAAAAAGCACCATATTTTTGTTGTCCTGCTGCACATCCTGTTTTCACCCTGTGTGTTTGGGTCTCTGTCTTAGAAATGGTAGGTTAAATATATATATACACACACAGATACAAAGATGAGTAAGGTGATGATTAGAAATTACATATTGCACAGGAGGAGGTGACAAGGACTGACAAATAAATACATCTACAAAGTGCAGAATGCTATCAAGTGATGGCTCATGTAGCAGAATCAGCTAGCAGTGCTACGTTAACATGTTGTATAAAGAGTGACTGATGCTGCATTAAAGGAATAAAGGTAGGAAATGTAAACAAAATGACTTGGTTAGGGCTAGGAAAAAATCATTGTTTGGTTAAAGCAAGTACTGTGGCTGTAATTTAGGTCTAAATTCAGTTTTTTAAAGCAAAGTGTACTTGTACTTCCCCATACCTGAAGAATAAAATCTGAACACAATTCAGCTAATTTAAGACTTTAAGGTCAAAAGTTTAGATTTTATAAATGTTAGACTTTTACTCGTGGGCGAGTCTCTCGGGTTCAGAGGGTTAAGACCCTAGACCTTCCTTGGTAGAGTGGGGTCATACCACCTCATACCTATGGCAGATAACCACTGATCATGCCCATTCCATCCGCTGGCAACGTCTATAAAGGCAGCCGTTGATGGACAGCTCAATTGGGACTTATGACATGGGGAGGTCATGTCTTACCAGTCTGAAGAAGCAGAAGCCTTTTTTGTGAAAAATGCAGCTCCAACACTATAATGACCTATTTGATGCTTGCTACATTAAGTTGTTAACAATGTTTAGTAAGTGTGTTCAAAGCTTTAATAATTTCTGATGTCAGTGATGACATTTGAACTCTTGTTTAGCATATAAGAAAGCAGCAATCAGGCCCAAGCTTGAAGCTTTATTGTAGATGATTTATCATCATATCTGATTTATCACTTTTGATGTTATTCACCTTCAAAAAGGCAGAAAAGATTTTCGATTCCTAACTAGAGCATTAAGGAAGCAACCATTCAACTATCTTACGTCTTTCCTCTTGAAAAGCTGTTGACACTACTGGGAACTCGGCAGGGGGTTTGTTAAAAATATCAACGTTTTTGACTCTTGTCAGGCTTCGAATCTCACACGCCCACGGCCAGGCCAACCCAGAGCACCTGCTGTAGAGCCTTTTGCTGGAATGAGGTCGACGTGACCTACTGAGTGAATGCATGAATGAGTAGAATGCAAAAAAAGCAAGGATAGCAGCTGTATGAACACATTAGACTTTTCAACGTGACTCTCAAGTTCTTCTTTTCAAGCAACTAAACGTTCATCCTTAAAACCTGTCATTACGTGCAGTCAAATTAAGAGATGTTTGCAATCTTGTCCTAAAGTCGTCTTCATCTGTGAAAGGATCAGATTTAGATCTTAATCATGTCCTGGATTGGCAATGGCTAAATGCCTAACATCCATTTATGTAATAGATTGAGACTGGTGGGGAGAAAATCCTAAAGCATGTGATTTTACCGTGTTCAGGTCAACAATTTTTATTATTATTTACCATTATTATTTTATATTAATTTTAACTCTAACCCAAGGGCCAGATCGTTAAGAGCAGCTACAGAAACACAATCATACTTGTGTGTCTCCACCGTCTGCCAAGCCTCTCTCTTAAAAATAATGTTCCCACTCACGCAAACTGCATTCCCAATAATTCATCAAGGGAAACGTATTTTTGACCTGCAAACATGAAATGGACGCTGTTTTAAAAGAGATGTTTAATGGAGGTTGATGGTTTAGGTCACATGTTTCAAACTCAACGGATGGCCCATTTCTCCAACGCTCCATTGTTCCGACCTCTCAACAACCAGAAAAATTCCCTTTGGTCCTCCAGGCCACTAGTCCGACATCCCTTTGTTTTGACAAATTGAAACCCTCTTCTCCATCGTCACATTGTTCCGACCATATAGGCGTTTCACACAGGTTAGGGTGGCCGATTGGTTGGGGTTCAGCATTTGACCTTGAGTGGTTAAGGTTAGGGTCGCGTTACGAGGAATTTGGGACTCTAAACTCTAAATTGGAGTGGATACTTTGTGGATTAGGTTAGATAAAAATTTGAAATGTGTTAGCAAGTTAGAGGAAAGTAATTTCACTGTTGTTATTTTGGATTCAGATTTTAGATCATGGGAGGTGATTTGTATTTTTTAACAAAGTGACGTTGAACTAGTGGGCTGTATTTTTTTTCTGATAAATGATATGGCACTGAATACGGCCTCTTGCACATTTAGATCCGGCCTGTATATCAATTTAGTTTCACAAAACATTTTAAATATTACTTATGCGCTAAACTAAAAACACAGAAAAATATTTTTTTCTCCAAAACTTGAAGTACGTGACAGTCAAAGCAGAATATTGTTGATTGGCAGCCTATACAATGATAATAATAATAATAATAATAATAATAATAATAATAAAACATAGAAAACAGTAAAATCCCAAAAGGTTACATAGAAACAGGAGGAGAAAAGGGAAATTTGAATCAAAATAGCTACTGCTAGGATGTAAATGACTAAGTCTTAACAACTACTCAAAGCTCTTTTACATAGAACCATCCCCACTCACACACTTCCATACACGGCCGCCCCTGATGTAGCCATGGCCTGCCAACTAGGCTCAGCTAGCATGTTGGACCGTATTAAAGATGTGTATTCATGGAGAATATAACTACCAGTTATAGCAGAAGAATGGACCAAGACGTGAACGGTAATCTTGCATCGGAAAAAAAAAAAAATATATATATATATATATATATATATATATATATATATATATATATATATATATATATATATATATATATATATATATATAAAAAGATTACATAGAGAATAGAAGATTATATTAAAATATAGTTTTGAGTTAAAAAAATCAAGCCTGTGCAAAAGTACCTTGATGAGCATGAAACTTCAACCGGTTCTGACAGGTACACAGACACATCTGAATTGGCCAGAACTGCCCTCTGTGACAAAAGAGAAGGCGGAGAGGCAAGAAAATGAAAGTCAAAAAAGTGCCTGTGGCTCCATTTCTCTTCCTGCCTTCCTGTCTTTGATGTTTCTCCCTCAAGCTATCCCCTCTGTGGAACAAATTACCTGAGCATTGATAGACACACACATGTACACACACGTACACACTTTGAGCCTTCTTTATTAAAACCCTAATATTATGTGAACTCTGCTGAGAAAATGTGTGGCTGTCTGTCTTTACCCAGGGCAATACTGCAGAGCTGCTGTCCTGCATCCACTTCCATGTGTCCAGTGTGTTCCAGTGTGTTCCAGTGCGTCACAGCATTAATGTCGGCATGTCTCATGTCACAATGTCCAGTGAGTGTCCTGGCCTCGTCCCATTGCATCTTTGTATGTGAAGCATGTGCAGATTCATTTTTTGATAACCTAACATTGTGCTACATGATACACATGTGTATCTGTGAACTGCCTAACTAGGAATAAAGGTAGCATGTAAGGATGATTCGTAAAGGTGTGTTCTAGATTTCATGTTTGTTTTTTGGCTGCATAAAGGCGGAAAGCCTTTATAGACAGGACAGCTAGGTGAGAGAGAGAGGAAGACATGCAGGAATTCATCACAGGTAAGACTCCAACTCTGGACCTCTTCATCGAGGTATAAACCTCTATGTATGTGTGCTTGCTCTACCAATGGAGCCAACCCGGCCACAACCACAACGTATTTCATACTGAGTGCTCAATGTGCGTTTCAAATGAGGCATTTAGACCAAAAAAAGGCATCTGGCGATTTTTCCACAGGGTTGTATGGCGGGGGGTTACATCCCCCAATAATCAAAACTGGCCAGTAAAAGCCACCTGAGACTCAGAAAACAGAATGCAGACAACAAAGTGTTTGACATTCAGAATTTTTATTTTGCTCAAATGTGGAAGTCAACTTTTCTACCTGGGCGGGGGGCCCAAGTATGCCCCACACATGGGAAACACTGGCTCTAATGAAACAGAGTCTTTTTAAAATTATTAAAAACCTATTGTACGACCCCGCAGGTCAGACCGGCTTCTTCAAATGGAACAATTTACAAAAACGTGGTGAAACCATGAGGAGTACAAGCCACAGAAAGTCTAGACAAAACACAGATTCAACAAAGGAAGAAGAAATGAGTAAAAGCAAGACAGCATGTGTTGCAGTCAAGTGGGAGTGAAGGTAGGACGAAAGGTACAAAAGGAAGCAAGAGAAAAGAAGAAAGAGGTGGAATTAAACACATGGCAGATGAGAAGAAAGACAAAGGGAAGATAAATGGTAGGAAGGGATGAAGAAATAAAAATAGAATCTTTTTTGAAATTTTTGATAATGAAAAAGAATTGTAAAGAAACAACAAAAATATACAGAGAAATGAGAAAGGAAGAAACCAAGGTAGGACAAAAGAGAGAGCAGGACGGAGACAGTTATGAAGTTTCCTAAACTATCCAGCACAAGCCTCTCTGGTTGCGTTTACCAACCTTTTGCAGCAGAAATGGTCCTCCGGTCACAGGTGGTTTAACCACTGGGCTAGCGAAGGTGGCTTTTACGTACCATGTCTGTGGCCTCCTTCTCCCGGCACATGCTCACGGAGACGCCAAAGTGATTGCTGCAGCACACGCCGCCACCAACAAAACAACATGCAAAGTGACTAGAGTTGGGTACTGACGTAAACAGTAGTACCAGTAGAAAATGACGGTGCCTGGTGTTCTGGTGTCAACATGACATCACGGCCGCTACTCAGCTCGCTCGTTGAACTGATTGCGAGAGGATTAATGAAGATGCCGAAGAAAAAAAAAAAAGTTGTTGATGCATTGTCCAAGCCTTGTTTGCACTGACCGTATTTGTTCAGCCCTGCTGATGTTTTGTATAAATGTCTTTGTCCTTATGTAACTGTATTATGGATTTCATTTGTCGAAATCTATTTTTCTATATCGATGTCTTGTATTAATGTTTGTCCTGACGTGCTGTAACCAGGTTTTATGTTTCTGCAGAACAGGAACCTGCTGAAAACCAGTTTTTAAACTGAGTCAGGCCCGTTTTTATATTGTAATGTAATGTAACTTTTTCTAACTTTCCTGTATAATAAATATATATGATGATGATGAAAACGCTCCAAGGTTTGGCTTCATTTCACGTGTAAGGATGCAGACTCTGCAACTAAAAGAAATGCCTTAAAGCAATATCATGTAAGGGAGGTAAAACTTTGATTTTAATGAAACATCTGGCGAGACATGGAGTGGATCTAAAAGCCGAACAGTGCACCGTGTTTGACAACCTACGTGATGCAGAGCCCAGCGCGTCATCGATGATGATGATGACAGCAGCCGTTCCTCTTCATGTATGTCTAGTAATTTAATGTCAACTGCAAATCATCCCGATCAAATAGGCTAGCAAACATGTTGCCATTCAACAGCATGTGTGACAACGTGTGCAAAAGGTTTTAACACAGTTCCATCACTTCGTTACATGAGGCTATAACCTACTGTATGTTTTAAATATTTCTGCTCAGTGTCAGATATCTCTGCTTAAAGTAAAAGTCATAATATGTGAAGACAAAATGTTGACAAAGTGTGTTCGGTTTCCTTTTTTAAAGTACCAATTAAAGAGCCGTTTAAGCACTGGAACTGTTTAAATACCGAGTAGGTTCTGGTATCCGATAAAACCGAACCGATACCCAACCCTAAACGTAACACTCCCTGGGCTCCACACAGTCTTTGGTCTTTGGCAGCGCTTGGCCTGGAGGTAACGTGTGTGCCGAACGTAATGAGTTTGGCACTGAAGTACATGTGTTGGGCAGCTGATCAAACAGGTAGGTGTAAACCTCAGTCCCTCAGGTTACCAAGGCCGGGGCAGGTAGCAAGGGCTCAACTGTTTCCTTGACAACGGTTAATGGCTGTCCCTTCATCCGTGACAAAGGTTTCAATAGAAAGAAAAGCTAACAGTGGCCTCCTTGTCCACTTATAAATTAAATTATGCATTTGTGTGGCATGTCATTTAAAGTGCAAAAAATATGCTATTAGTGTTTTTAAATCATTGTTACCCAGCTGTAAAAACAACCCGGAGTCAACCCCCATATCTCCTCCTGAAATGTCCACTGGATCACTTCCATCTGCTTTAAAGACATGAAGCAACAGCCCTGTCTCTTTGTTAATTAGAGTAAAATTCAAACAGACTTTGCTTATATCGTGTGAATGTGCCACACAAAACACAGATATGGGGGGATACTAGTCCCATGGGAATAGAGCTTTAGGAAGTTCTTGGCAGGTGTGGAAAAGTGGGACATGTTTAAAAGTTTTAAAAGAAATAGAGTTTTGATACGAATTTTGGATACTCTTCTGTCTGAAAGCTGTCTAAGTCAAAACCTGTCTGTGCCATCTGTCACACCCACCCACACACACACACACACACAGGCTGTCAGATTCTGTTCAGTTTCATCCTCCAGACTGACCATGGCAGACACTGTGCCATCTGCCAATCTGTGACCTTGCATGACTTATTTGAGTGTGTGTGTTCATGTGTACTTATGTGTGCGTATTACAGTGTGAGTGGGGGAAAGTGGGTGCCTTGGTTGTGTGTTAGTGAGGAGAAAAGCTACAAAGTGGGGGAACAAGGTGATATGTTGAGGAGAAAAACCGGTGTGTAAGTCACAAGATGGCGGCCGTAATGTTGTCCTTTTATTTCTTTATACTGCAAATCGCTTGACATTGCCTTACTAGCCTAGTGGGACGCCGACCGGCGTCTATTGAGGGGGGTTACTGTTGGGTCTGCTGCTTTTTCCCCCATCCTGTGTGTTTGGAACTCCTGTTCCCCTGTGTGTCTGTCTGGGTTGTCTGTCTCTACATGGAGGAGGCGTGCCTAGAGGAACTGGGTCAAGAGGCGTGGCCACTCAGCCCTGCTTCATCACCTGCACAGCTGATTCACCGTCACCTGCACAGCTGATTCACGGTCACTGCACAGCTGATTCACGGTCACTGCACAGCTGATTCACGGTCACCTGCACAGCTGATTCACATTCACCTGCACAGCTGATTCACGGTCACTGCACAGCTGATTCACATTCACCTGCACAGCTGATTCACCGTCACCTGCACAGCTGATTCACGGTCACCTGCACAACTGATTCATATTCACCTGCACAGCTGATTCACCGTCACCGGCACAGCTGAATCCAGTCACCTGCACAGCTGATTCACCGTCACCTGCACAGCTGATTCGAGTCACCTGCACAGCTGATTCACGGTCACCTGCACAGCTGATTCACGGTCACCTGCACAGCTGATACCAGTCACCTGCACAGCTGTTCTTTCCTGTTGGTCCTTCTGTGTTTGCTGTGCTGATCACCGTTCCCCTCTTGGACCTTCCACCGGCTACGCCCAGATGCGACGGTGGAAAAAGACTGTTGCTACTGTTCCCCTCTCTCTCTCTCTCTCTCTCTCTGGAGTAACGTCCATTTAAAACTCTTGACCTATCTGTGTCCTGTGCTGTATCTCTGTGTTCTGGTCAAATGACAACCTTAACGGTCACGGCCTCGTTATGAGGCAAGTTTAGTCTGTGAAAATAAAATGTATGGTTAAGACCGGTATCTGGTCTGGGTTTAGGGTTTAAAAGTTTATTTGAACAAAAAAAACATAAAAGATTTATATACATGCATTCCTGCATACATATATAATTGAAATGACAGATAAATAAGGTCATGTACTTACTAGCACAGTCTTCCAAAATTGAAAGTCATTCAAACAAAACATGTTCAAAAGGAGTAGGAAGTTTTATTCTTTAGTAAATCTTATGCCTCAGTGATTTACAAGTTATTATTTACACATCATAGACACAGATGCATACATACAGACACTTTTTTTTTCGTCCCTTTCTTCTACTTTCTATACCATCTATCTATAGCAGATTAAATAGCACAGCCATGATAGACTTAGTATACAGCCATGCTAGTATGTAGATATATTAGCATATGGATATACCAGTATATAGACATACCAACATATAAATGCTAAGAAACCATACAGTCTTCCTACAATACCATTACTTTAAATCCTTTTCGTATCCCTTTAATATATTTATTTGTATTATTGTCTTAAAATTGCTCATTGTTATAGATGATCTCATCTCTTCACTGCAGCTGTTCCATAAAGGAACTCCTTTAGTTGTGTTGCAGTGATATTTAGCATTTGTTCTTATAGGTTTCGTTTTATATACAAATGTTCCTCTTAAACTCATCTATTAACGTATCTATCAGAATGAAAGCATATTCTCACCGTTGCTCCGGTTTGTGGTGCCAACGATTTGTCTCAGAGCTGGGGAGACGGCGTCCCTCTTCCTGTAAATTACAAGACCAAACAAATCCTTACAAGTGATTGGATAGATTGCTGAGAGACGTGTGGATACCACATCCCAAAGAAAAGGTCACTGTAGTCATGCCACTAAGCACAGTGGTAGAGCTCTAGGACACTGTGATGTTGTTTGCATGGAATGCACATTTTTCCTTCGTGGCAACGCCTGATTAAAACTAATTCAATCAGGGGAGACATGTTTGTAGATATGCGAATTAGATTTATTTTACACAAAATGTACAGTCTTTGGCGATTAGGCTCCATCGCTATACAGATATTTTGTATATCTATGTAGGGGTAGAGAGCCATCAAACCCTCCCGATGGAGACTAGACAAAGACTAGCCCAAAGACCAGACCGAAGGAGGCTCCGGACCAGTCAGCTGGAGTAGAGGACTAGAGGTGGGGGTGGAGGGTTGCACTCTTTGCCTGCAGATAGCTGTACACACAGGGAGAAACCAATTATTTGAAAGCAGGATTGTGACTCTGTGATTGGGCCTTGTCATTTGTGTGTATGATTCTGATTGGTTTAGCAGGAAGGTGAACCCCTCCAACAGCTGATTCGATTTTGGTAGAGAGCAATCTGGATTTAGGTAGATTTAGTCTTCTTGAAAGGATTTACACTGAGATACATCTCAATCAGGAGAGACTAGCTGCAGATATGCGACAGTTATACACAGCATGATAAAATAAACATTTATCAGGATAAGAGCTGAATTGATTTAGGAGAGCATCAATTAAAAGTTAGGTTTTCCTGAAAGAATTTACGCTGAGCTACATATGTTGGAAGAAATTGTTGCTGTTCTTTTTTACATAACATTGGCCCTTGCAGTAATTCATCTAGCATACTTTCATTAAATAAATCAATTCAAGCTCAAGTGTATCTCTTATTTATCTATAATTAGTCTATTGAGCCTGATCTATTTATACCAAAGATTTTCTCAAAATGAAGTTAATACCTTTTAGACAAATGTCACCTGGGATAAAACTCCCACTGCTACCCAGGATTTTCATTTTATGAAAATTCACGTTGGTTTTCGGTGTTGCCTGCAAAACCGCTGAGTGCAGTCGTAAACCTGAAATTCCAAAACAGTATACAGCTTACTGGCGAAAATCCCACTTCTCATGCAGTGAAAACTTATTCTGTGACAGTCAATACATTATTAAAGGGCAAGCTGATGTGTTACTGTAAAATGTAGTTTTTCTGTCATTGTTCTGATAAACAGACACACAGATGTAAGAAACGCTCCATCCAGTCATAGTGGCTGCTACAGGCTGCTCTGGTGGAAATTGGCTCTTGAGACCAAACAGATGAAAGGATGCTACAAAGAGAGTGTCAGGAGAAAAGGTGATTTTCTTTTCCTTTTCATCCTAATACCCTGTTTGTGGCAACATATTGTAATTTGATGGCGGTTGTATATCTTTCAACTTATGAGTCAATGTGTCCAAAATTCATTTCCTTTCCTTTCTTAGAGTAAGCATATCACAGAACAGATGGTAGATAGAGAGACGCGAGACATGAAATCCTCCTTTTGTTCCCAGTGAATACAGGCAGGCTGGCGCTACTTTATCTCTCTCATGGAGGCGGAAGTGTGCTCACACACACACACACACGCACACACACACACACAGCCAGCCTGTCGGCTTCAGTGCATAAACACTGATAAAATAACTTTAATCGACTATCTACCAATAACATAAAAGCACACATACAGTGAACAAGCATGAACACACACACACACACACAATGGTATTACCATAAACATGAGTGAATACATGCATTACCATGACTTGGATCATTTTGGACCTACTTGCCACATCAATGTTCTACAAAAGCAAATCAAACTGTGACTACATGGTTTTACCAGCTTTTCTACAGAGCTTCTTGCATCGTGTTCGCCAGTGTGCGCTAAATTTCATCACTGCCTAATGTCTCCCCTTCCACCCTGTGCACAGCGTGAGCTCCTCAGACGGGGAAACTGATAAGACCCGAGGGGATGGGGCTTTAGTTGTCAGGACTCCTCAACTCTGGAACGGCTGCACCAAATCCCTATCGTCTCTATCTTCTTTTAAATCCCTCCTGCCCTGAATGTTTTCTCAAAAGCCAAGTATCTTTTAGGGCTTTAAAAAACCTTCAACTTTGTCTCATTTCCCCTCAGTCTTTTTGACTGGACCGGCAAAGCAATGGAGCAAGTTCTGTTGCTGTGGAAATATCACCAATTATTCTGGGAATTTTAGTAAAAACAGTTTTCAACATTAGAAATGTTGTTTCCTAATTCCGACCCTAAAGTACCTACACACTAGCCTGGAAATTCAGACCCACATCAGAATTATCAAGGGTCTGGCACTGAGTCATGTAAATGGCCTAACTTGAGGGGCGGCACCAAGCGTGCATTTGAAAATTTCACTGCACACTAACTAACTTACATAGTGTTTCCAAATGATGTAAAGCTTGGGTCTTCAGCATTTTTCAACCGTCGTCACCTTGTGTGTTCGGTCTCTGGTCTTTCTTTTCAGGTTGTCTGTTGTCAGATCATTGTGTTTGTAACATTGATTCCTGGCCTTTTGGATTCCTCAACATTGTTTGGATTTCATTTTGCCTGCTGACTTCAGGACTCTTTTTATTTATTAAATCTTTGATCTCAACACTGTTCTGTTGTCTCAGTATTTTGGGTCCGCCATTTCTCTAAATCCTGACAAATGTGTTTTTCGGGATATGAATGTACATCATTACTGATGGGGTTGCCTTGTCCCTAAGTTCCAAAGTTTTATGAATAATGTGTCCTATTGTGATCCTCTAAACATGCTGCTTTTGGGCATCTCTAATGAATTTATCTGTATTCATGCCCACGTCTAGCTCTGGTTGTAGAATACCTCTTGCCTTTTAATCTTCCTGTTTTTTCCAAACGTCTTTCATTAACGTCTTCTCGCCCACACACACACCTACGAGAATGGCATCAAGGTATCCATCCAAAGACCAGTAATTGATATCAGGGGTGAGCCTCAAACAGTCTTTACAATTAATGAGTTCATGAGCTCAACATAACAACAGATCCCTGCTGGGAGAAAGTGAACTTTTCTAAAGCTCTAATATTATCTGGCAGGTACAGGAAAACCAGACAGGAAGAAAATACATGCAAAGGTAAAGCTTTGTGCTCTACATCTATTTGATGGATTACCATGACATCTGGTCCAGACATTCATGGTCCCAGAGGATGACTCCTAAAAACATTTCCTCTTCCACCAGTAGGTCCCAACTTGAATGTATCTTGTTAAATATCTCAACGTTACTGCATGAACTACCACTTAATCTTGTACCAACATTGATGTTTCCCTTGTTCATCCCCTGCCTTTTCTGCACATCGTTGGTCACATTGTGGTTTTACATGACATTGAATTAGTCATTATATTTTTGCTTCACACATTCCGGTCAGGAACTTAAACTGTTAATATAGAGCAGGTAACAAACATCAAGTTTGAAGGGAGAAGAAGGGGGAATTCTGATTGTGGAGGGAGCGCGTCGGGTATAGGGGGTCAGAGAGCTAGGGGGGAGCCAGGTTGTTGAGGGCTTTGTAGGTCTGGAGTCAAGCATGACTATACGGTTTGAGATTTAGGTGGAGGGGGTGAGAATGGAGTCATCAATCTTGTTTTTATCAAACACACTTTCCATCATCAAGAACTGGACCAAGGACGGATTATCGATGTCCTCTGAGCTCTTGGTGCTGTCAGGCTGTGATGATTGAAGAGTCGAATCCTGGGAAGGTCAACGTGCATTTGAGCATTTCTTTCTGAGGTTGGCTGACTTTATAGGGTCTTTGTAGTACATGACATTTTAAGATTAGCAATGTTTCAACCCAATTGTCCAGTTCTCACTCAATTATACGTGAGAAAGTAACTCTTGTGTGCTTTGAGTGGTCTTTAAATCCAGGAGACACCAAACTGTAATATAGAAATAAATAAAATGTAATGAGCAATAACAGTAAAATCTCCTCATTTACAAAAATAAAATTGTTTTTGCTGTTCAGTGTTCCTTGCATCACAAACACGGCAGAGTGATTGTATTTGCAAAGATTACACTCCCAGAATTGTAATTCTAGTGAAATGAACAACCCATTCCAAAAACTACAGTAAACATACCATCTCTAATGCATTCCACGTTTTGAGAAACATGTATTTTTGTCAGGAATTACTGGTTTCTCGATGTCTCCAAAATATGTAGTTATTTCAACTCTTCTTAAGGAGGATGTGTGGGTCAAACATGAAATGATGGTCACCCAGGAGACCCTAAACCAGGAGACCCTAACACCAGGTACTGACTGGTTTTCTGGGTTCCCTGCCATCAGATTCTGGATGCCCCCCTGTCATCACCTGCACCCAGACAAGCCGGGTTTCCGCCTGGAGGCGGACGTTGGGGGGGGGTGGTACTGTCATGAAATCTCAAGGGGGGAAGTGACACTTCTGGGTGTGAATGTGTATTTCTGGAAGCTTCTCTTTCTTTCTCGCTCCCTCTCCTCTGCTCGCCCATTTTACCTTCCTCCACAGTGCAGTGGGTGTGCCGGCCCCTCCTGGGGTGACGCGCAGCTGCAGGCCATTCCTGAATCACTCACCTTTTTCCTGTGGCTCATCAGAGCAACTTCTTGAGCTCTTGCTTCTCTCTGTTTGCCGCTGGATAGTTAAGTCATGTCACGTCGGGGGTGCTACATCCAGCTAGTCTCTAACAATTTTTGAAACCCGCTGTTTTGCCTCACCTTGTTGTAATACTATGTTTTAGTGCTTCAAAGGAAGCTACTGTTTTCCACTGTGTTTCGACCTGGCTGCCATCTGTGCCTGTGTCTCCTGCCTGCTCTGTTGCCTGAGAGGATTCCTCGACCAGGCCAGATTTGCTGCATTCCCCATTTCATAAACAAACTGTTCTAGATCTTCAAACTGTCTATTTGTCTGCTTTTGGGTTAGAGCAACCAACCAGTATCCTTTAGTGGACCTTTGGGCGTTCAGAAAATGAAGGGGAAGGTCTTCAGTCGGGACGACAGAGGAGATAAGATTGCAAAGTATTAAAATTGTGTTTTTTAGTATAATCCTGAAAATGCTATTTAATTAACACATTCTCACTCACATCTCAAATATGAATCCTTGATCAGGTGCCTGTGTTGTAGGTATTGATGCTAAAAGTCTCCTTTAGCGTCTGATCCAAACGCAGTTAGTCGGGACTATTGGAGACCCTTTTCACGCTGTTATGTCAAGGAAAAGGTAGTAAAGTTACATTTCTGTGACGTGCGCAAAGAAGGAGACGGTTGGCTTTAGGAAAAGACGAACCGTGGTCTCCTGGGTGAAAGTCATGTGTTTTTTAGAAAAACCTGAAGGTATGAAGATTTAGTTGTTGCATTCTGGTCCCAACTGATAACAGGAGACAAAGAGCTTCAGGACGAAAAAGTACACACCCCTCTCTCTCTCTCTCACTATTAACTAATAAAGAAGGAAGACTTTGAAAATGATGTTTATAGTGGAGTGAAAAGCCTTCAATGAATGTCTCAAAGAGTTGTTCAAGGTTTGAAACTTTGTGATGAATAATGACAGGCTTTCTTTCTTCCTTCCTTTCTTCCTTGAATGGGAAAGCGTGTCCAAACCTTTGACTAGCACTGTATATGAAGGAGGTGGGAGACTTCATGTAGATTCATTTGGCCTCTGTCAAAAATCCTCTTTGTTCTCAACATGCTCAGACAGAATGATCGCCTGCTGGTTTGTCCCAGTTGTCATGACGATTAATGTTTTTGTTAGAGTACATAAACCATAGTTTGGCCTTGTTAATTATTGGGTAACATTTGTCTTTAAGAATAATAAAGATCCAAACCTCCAAAATGACTAAAACTGCAATTAAAAATAACAAGAAGCAGTTTACACGTTCACAGCTACAGTAGAACTAGATGTTGTTTTCTAGACAATGACAAGTTCAAGCTGCTCTGATCAGCAATATAATATTTTATATCAATGATATTATAAAAATAGATCAAATAACTGGAAAATGTGTCAGTTGCAGTGATGATCCCACAGATAATTAACATCTGACTGCAGTTCCCCTCAGCTCTACAGAGCTTTTTAGCATCTTTCAGCTCATTGTTTTGATTTTGTGAACTTCTACGTCACTGTTCGCTGCTCTCATAGAATCATGATCAGGAGCAGCAGGCCGCTGTTTTAGCAAATAAAGTTCTGTTGTAATTTGAAACTATTCTGCAGGGTAAATCCAGACAGCTAGCTAGACTATCTGTCCAATCTGAGGACTATGGTTACCTGGTCCTCAGATCTCTGCAGGGTAAATCCAGACAGCTAGCTAGACTATCTGTCCAATCTGAGGACTATGGTTACCTGGTCCTCAGATCTCTGCAGGGTACATCCAGACAGCTAGCCTATCTGTCCAATCTGAGTTTTCTGTTGCACTACTAAACCTGTTTCTCCCTTTTTTCCTGTGTTTTCTGTCTGTGTAGTTTGTCTCCTAATGGAGTTGCCTACAGGTCAGGGGGCGTGGCCACTCATTCCTTCACAGTACCTGCTCAGCTGCAGCACATTTACCATGATTCACCTTTGCTGTTCTTATGGTGCGTTCATGGACATTGAGTGGAGTGAAAACAGCACCAAGAAAAACAGAATCAGAGGTGGAACTGGGGCTAGATTTAGCTAACAGAGTTTCCCAGTTAGTGGCGCGTTGTTGACAACTGATGTTTGATGTAGACAACTTTGGTTCACTGACAATATTTCAATAATAATAAACAGTTTATTGTGGACAAATGCCTCTGCCAAGAAACACAGTCATAACGTGTTTCAAATTATTAATATTAGGTCTATGTATAAAAAAACAACACCGTTTGTTTTCCTAGAGATAACACACACACCTGTCGATGTGCTGTTTGTGTTCTCACATAAGAAAACAGCAGAAAATCTTTGTTTTAGTGGCATCCATGTTTCTACACACACCTGATGGCCTACGCTACGCCCAACAGTTGTGGGCAGTCATGAAAAATCTGACACTGAGCAGAAATACTCAAGTTCAACTCAAGTTTAAGCATTTAGAAATATCTTAAGTTTCTCAATAGAACAAATGTTTAATCCTCAGTTATATAAAGTCATGCTAGATTATAAGAAGGCTCTGAAAGAAAAGTGGAAACGAGCGCCCCCATATATTATTTGTTTTCCCCTCTCTTTTCTTTACCTTTCTCTCTGTGTGGCGTGTGCGCCCGCTCGCGTGCTATTCTCCAACATGCACTCCGAATTACACCTGATAGAAGACCTTTCGTACCAGTCTAAAGTAAAAAGGCAATTTTTTTAAATGTAAGGAGTAGAAAGGACTCATGGTAAAATGTAAAGAGTAAAAAAGTATTTGAAAAATCTACTCGAGTACAGTAAAGAAGTATTTGTACTTCTGCCTGCGTGTCTTCTTTACCTAAACCTAACGGTCTCGTTGTTGTGCCCCATGCAGGTTAAACTTACATCCTGACGGGCTAACCAGCTGAGTCCTGTACAGTCTGGGCCTGATTAATGTGCACAGATACCAGGACTTGTACACAAGTTCGTATCTTTAATAGCACCCCCTTCCTTCTGTCCAGCGACCTTTGACTGTAAAATAAAATTCAGACTTGTTAGACGTAAAACATGAATCTCTTTTACAAAACATGTGACCTTGAACCAATATGTTAAACAAACACTGGGATTATGTCTAAAGGTCAGACCAGCTCGATTCATTTTTAACTAAGCTCATTATATTTTACGCTAAAGGCATTGAAGCGTGTATAGGCTAAATGAGCCGGGAGATCAATGACAACCATTTAATCGATAAGCTGCGTTGTCATGTCAACAGAAGTCTACATATTCCAAACAAAACAAGGCCGTTTTGATCCCTCGCTTTATATTTAGTTGGAAATGCCGTGAATGATAAAAAGCCTTAACCTGTGACAGCTGTGCAAGGCCACCTGTGTGCCAATGAGTAGAGCCCATAATAGATAATACTACTTACTTTAAATGGGTATTAAATATGACTCATTTATTTAGAATTTTACTTTCACAGCCGGTCTGTGACCTCAGGATCCCCTGTGTTAGTTTTCCCTGTTTCTCCTCCCCTGTGTGTGTGTAGGGGGGGGGGGGCTCTACAGGAATTACCAGGCACACCTGACTTCCATTTACAATCAAGCTCAGTACAAGAAACCCAGCCTTTCACTCAGTCATCGCCAGATTGCTTTCCACTCTTCATGTGGTAACTCTGCAGGGCAAAACTCTCCAGGGAAAAATTTACCTTTGACCTGTGGTTGTATCTCGACTGAAATCAACCTCACCTGTGTCTCCTCCGTCTCCAGCACCTGCCTCCTTTACCACTGCCAAGACAAACACCCAATGCCAAAATTCAGACACTTTCCGTCTTTACCAGGATTGTCATCTCACCACCTTGTTTAACTATCTTACTATAGTATTGAGATGAAATAAAACCAAACTTCAATCAGTCATGCCCAGTCTGAATCTGCTTCTGGGGTCCAACTAGGAACAAACTGTAACAGAATAACCTGGTCATAAAACAAACTCTGCAGATTCAGACACACAATGCTCTCTAGTGTTTTCTCAACACACAGCCATTTACCACTCCGATACAGCTGAAATAGCCTTTTTGGTTAGTCTTCTTTCTGGTAGAGCAACTCTGTTGCTCTCAGTTTATTTTTGACTAGCCCCATTAAAGACAAAGAAATGTCTACTCAGCTGTTGTCTCTTTGCCAGGGAACTAAATCTGAGTCCTTCGTTGAGTTGTACCTAAGGGCCATTACCGTCAGCGTGAGTGGATGACATTTTTGTGCAATTGTGCATTCTAGTAGACAAATATGTAAATGTTAGAATTCAGGGTCTCCCCCATGTGGTCAGACTATTTAATGAGCACTAGGCTACTGATGTTAAAAGGACCGTACCAACAACTGTAAATACTATATACTGGTATTCAACAATTATACAACTCAGTAAGCTCACATACTCAATGAATCCAGACAAAAGCCCCTGGCCTTTATGTTATCTTTGTACGTCATGCACAGGAAGCCCAAATGCCGCTTTTGTTTTTCACATTGACTTATTTCAAGTATTGTGATTGTGGCGTCACACTACTTAAAGTATAAGATGATGAAATTAGATTCAACTCTAGTTTTCATTTGAGGGTTGTATTAGTATTTGTTTAATAGAATTGAGTATCATGGAAGTTCTTATCATATAGTTTATGTACTCTTCCGCAGAACAGCACCCAAAGGCCTGCAGCTACTTTTATGTTTCTATTGCCGTATGTGCAAATGTATATATGTTAAATATATTTAAGCAAGTAGGTTTATGTATTTGTATGTGTGCTATAGCAGAGGCCCTTACATGCAAGTAATCTGGCCATACATTACCATCCCAAAGTTTGGACACTCTCCCTCTGATTATACAACTCAGTTTTACTATAGCAAATATCACTTTATTAAATGAAGTGCATGATATGGGGCAACACTAAAAACAAACAGCACTACAGTGTAGAAAACGTAACATTGAACAATGAAGACATCGATTAATTAATATTAACATTATGTATGTACACAAAAACAAACTGATCTGACCAATTGTTGTTGTTTTTTAGGGAGACAATTTTAAGATCTGTCCAGGGACAACGGATGAAAAATAGCCTTTTGGCTAATTCTGGTGCATTTACAGTAATGTTGATTAATGTACACTGTCCCTGTCAAATAAAATTATTATTATTATTATTATTAATAATTTCCGATTTAAAAGGCCTCATTAAACATGAATAAGTCTAAAAAACGTATTTAAACTATTTACAAATGCACACTACAGCTGTACAATATTTCCAGATTAGTTCCATCATGTTTCCAGTCCCAACGTGTCTACGACTGGGGTGAAGGGCTAGTAGCTGGAGTGGACCGTGTTGTCTGGACCTTTTGATATGGACATCAGTTTCTCAGGGCAGAATGCCTTTCTTGTATTTTTTATGTCCTTGAGTGGATTGGCAGCAGAGAGCAGAGACAGGAAGATTTTGCACCCGGGATTGTTTGCTTCCTATTTCAAAGGGGTGGTCTTTAATCTCG
>NC_048413.1:239146-240829 GCF_013103735.1 Etheostoma cragini | reverse complement strand
CCCCCCCCCCCCCCTCCCCCTTCCAATATGGGTTTACGATCTCTGACTGGTGCTTCTCAAGCAGGCTGAAATTATATAAGGCAAACATGCTTATTAATTCCAACATCGCTTTTCAAATGTTTAATCCATACCACCCCAAATAAAGTGAGAGCCTTTAATTAAAAGTGAAAGTGTAGTGTATCTGTGCTTATAACCAATGTATATCTGTTTTCACTTCATATCACTGTATTTCATAAATGCCATTTGAAAAAGTTTCATGCTTTATTAGTGCAGAGAACAGGGAAACGTCCAACATGCCATGTGATGTAAGGCCTGGTTTTATTTCAGTCATGCTTTTCTTTCTAAGCTTGTTATGGCTACTGTGTCTGTAATTGACTATGCCAATGTTTAAACATACTGTATGTATGAATCTTGGTAATGGTTTCACTCCTTAGATACCATGGAGGACTAAGGTTTATTTTAAAGATCAAGCCCTAAATCACCATTGCTCCCTGCGTGCTGATCCTGGTTAATCAGTAAACTTAATAACTGGCCTTTCCTTATTTATAAGGCAGTTTTTGCTTCCTGCTTATCTATTTACATTTATCCATCTGAAAAATGCTGGAGGCTTCTGTCTCCTCTGTGACATATTCTGAAGACTTAGTCTATCTGTGTCCTCAACGTCCAACTTGAAATGCAAAAGAAAGGCTTCTATGTATGTTGTTCCTGGGACTTGGAGTTTGCTTCTGCACACTGATCTTGGGCTGGTCAAGCTGTTTTTAAATGTTTTCAAAAGTAGATTGAAGGTGTTGCAGAAGGGTACATCAGGGTGTAAGGGATTGAGTCATTTCCCCTCCGTGATCGAGGATACAAATGTCATGTCATATACATGCTTCAATAATTTATTATTGACAAATCTGATTGGCGTACATTAAAAAGTGCTACTTGTGCGACACGTAGGTTAAACATCACTGTACAAAAATGTAGTTGAACAGTAGAATGAATAGTGTTTGTGGGTGTGTTTAGCAAAGACAGAGCCCTTAGTCTGCCCCCACATTGACCTTAAGATTGTGCTATTGATCTGCTGCCAGGAGCCGCTGTGCCAACCAGTCAGCAATACAACCTCGCTTGCCCTGAGAGAGCCGTGACGTAGAAGTATATACATGAGTCTTTGACCGCTGGACTAATTTGCCCCTCGTTGTCTCCAGTCGGAGTTGTGTTTTTTTGTTCTTTTTTGGGGAAGAAGAATGGCTCTCTCAGAACCTGAATCAACTATACTGGATTGAACAATATCACTGTGAAAAATAAGTATCTTCTTGCCCTCAACGACTCGGCTCTCGGACCACTTTACCAGGCCACTGTGTTCACCGAAGTGGATAGGAGGAACACCTACCATCTGGTTTGTATCAAAAAAGGCGATGAGTGGAAAACGGTCTTTAACACCCCATTAGGCCACTTTGAATATTTAGTTATGCCCTTTGGACTAACCAACGCCCAAGCAGTTTTTCAGGCTCTGGTGAATGACTTTCTCAGAGACTTGCTCGACCATTTGATTTTTCTCTACCTCAATGACATTCTAACTTAGTTAAACAAATAAAGCTGAGAAGTGTAATTTTCCTTCAGACTCTCTGAGTTTCCTGGGATTCATTGTGGAAAAGGGACAGCTAAGACCGGATCTTACCAAGGTGAAAGTGATGGTGGAAT
>NC_048413.1:237812-239046 GCF_013103735.1 Etheostoma cragini | reverse complement strand
TCTGAGTTTCCTGGGATTCATTGTGGAAAAGGGACAGCTAAGACCGGATCTTACCAAGGTGAAAGTGATGGTGGAATGGCCAAAGCTGGAGGGCAGAAAACGGCTCCAATGTTTTCTGGGACTCGCCATCTTCTACTGGAGATTCATCAAGGATTACACTAAGCTGGCCACCCGTCTCACTTCTCTCACCTCCTTTGCTAAGCCATTCACATGGACCCGAGGCTGAACAAGCTTTCTTTAAGTTGAAGACACTGTTTACTAGTGTGCCGATTTTGACACATCTAGATCCATCTCTGCAGTTTGTTGTTCAGGTGGATGCTTCAGATTCTGGGGTTGGAGCTGTCCTCTCTCAGCAATGCCCCAAAGATTTTAATGTGAAATTTTTTTCCCTTTTGTCTGTCTCCAGCAGAGCAAACTAGGATGTTGGAAATCAAGAACTCTTGGCAGTGGTCCTGGCACTAGAGGAATGGCGTCACAGGCTGGAAGGATCTCAACATCCCCTTTTTTGTGTGGACTTACCACAAAAACCTTGCCTACCTCCAGTCCGCCAAGAAGTTGAACTGTTGCCAGGCAAGGTGGTCGTTGTTTCCGGGGAGGTTTAACTTCCCCCTAACATATTGACCAGGACCCTGCAACCAGAAACCAGACGCTCTGTCTCACCAGAGTGACAAGGACACACCCAGTACAACGCCTGCGTCCATTCTTCCTGATTCTAGTATTGTTGCTGCTGCTGTCTGGGACATTGAGACTGAGGTAAAGGCAGCATAGTATAGGCAGCCAATCCCAAGTACCATGCCCACTAACTTTCTGTCTGTGCTTGAATACATGAAATTCCATGTTCTACAGTGGGGACACTGCTCCAAACTCACCTGTCATCCAGGAATACAGCACTCTGTCTTTCATCAGACAGCAATGGTGGCCCTCCATTGCCAAGGACACTCTGGATTTTGTGGCTCAGTACTGAAGCCACAAATCCCCTAGGTTTGTTTGCTGCTTTCATAACTGTCCTAAGGTTACAGCTGTAGCGCGCTGGGTTTACGGTTTTTCAGGTAGATCTGGTCACCTGGTCTGGATGTCAAACCGGACAGGTGATAACACACAGACAAAACACAGACACAAATTCTGTCTACGATATAAATTTAACAAGGAGCAAATACTGGCATTAGCATTGTTGTCAGAAAAGATAGTATTTCAATAAAGTTTCCTTAACATCTGATGACACATAAGGGTCCTT
>NC_048413.1:233067-237712 GCF_013103735.1 Etheostoma cragini | reverse complement strand
TGGCATTAGCATTGTTGTCAGAAAAGATAGTATTTCAATAAAGTTTCCTTAACATCTGATGACACATAAGGGTCCTTTATGGATTTATCACAGTAAATATATCACATATTGGACCTTTAATGTGTACGTCTTATTATCCTACTGCTAGGCCAAGGGGCATCAACATAATCAGACAGTTAACATGTTTGCATGCATCTGCATATGTACAGTAGCCGTTAGAAAGACAAAATGAACAAAGCAAACATCGTCCAAATTGGTGTGATGTGGGTCAAGCTCAGAGCTCACATAACAAGCACTTGTTGGACGGAAGCAAACACTCTTAAACAATGATTAATGAATGACATTTTCAAGAATATGTGAAGTACCAATACACACCTGCCCTCGCACTGACAATCATCAACGGTTGTTTTGCTGTTTTTAAACGCTTCACTAGCTGCCTTGATATTCAAATGAAATGAGTTAGAGGCTCTACAGTCGGCTTTGAGCTGATCACGATCATCACACACACACGACAGGGCACTTGAACTTTGAAAAGGGAGAACAACAGACAGAGGATAGAAAGAGTTGGAGTGGAAGAAGCTTTGAGGCCGGATGCTTTCCCCTCTTCTCTTCTTCAGGTGTTTATTTCAAGTGGTTTGCTCTTTCACGAACACAACAAACAGTTGCTGTTTACTGCAATACTTTACTTAAATACATGTAGGCCTCTTCAGTGTTGCTGGCAGGATTCTATTTCTTAGTACACACAAGAAACCACACGCCTGCTGAAGCGCTTTACTGAGCCGGAAATCAGCTGTTCTTTTAATATTTGATATGTACGAGAGTGCACTCCTGGGGTACTTTTATCATATCATATAATAACCAGATAAGGAAAATATATTACTGAGGTGTTTTGAGAGAGAGAGAGAGAGGTGTATGCGCTAAGAGCAGAGATATGAATAACATGAGTTCTGTGTGTGTATGACACACTGACAATAAACTAAATACAATTTATGAATAAATCTTTGCTAGCAACTCTTCTGCCTGCCTGTCTCTGCGTTTTGGTCCTCTATTCCCTACACGTCACAGTTACTCTATTTTTTTATTATTATGTTAGAGACTTCAATTCAGCCCAGTCGGGACTTTTCCTTTTTAGTTGTTTATCTTTGTCATTTAATTTGTGAGTATAAACCGATTCAGATCCCTTTCCAATGTCTTTTTGGGGGCTGTCCAGGCTCCATCCCCCAGGTTCTGCATAAGCGTAGAATAATACCCAGAAGCCTCACGGCCTTTCCCCCTCATCAACACCATATTTAAACATTCCGGTGCCTTCAGGGCTGAATAACTAGATTCAAAAATCCCCAGTAACAGATGCTGAAGTTGCAATTATCTTTAAAAAAAGAAAAGAAATTGAGACCTAGGGAATTGCTGGATCACCGAGGCCCTCTCTAGATATTGTTTGTGGTGTTCTTGACTTGGTTTGTCAAAAAAATAAAGGAAATTGGGTATAAGGTGTTACACCATTACCATGGTTAGGTTAGGGGGCATTGCACAAGTGGTGAACGAGGAAGGGTTACACCAGAGCGTGGCCAGTTTCACAAACACTGGACTATTGATACTCTACTGCTGAGTTTCTGGGCATTCACTTTATGGAGAACGGTAAGTCAGATGCTTGTTTAAAGTTATAGATGGAATATAAAGTCACATGCAGCTGAGCTGCCATGCTGTAGATCAGACTGACCGCTAACTAGTCCGTTTTCTCTCTTAATAATTAAATAGAAACACAACTAGGCAAGGCCTTTCATCCTATGTATTTTAGCATGTGTGCAAGCCACATGGGCAGCGGGTGTACATCCACATTTGACACATACACACACAGCAAGGCACACATGAACACACACATGCACTATATGACTATGTAGCTTTCTGAATGAAGGCAGTCCCCATGTGGGTCGACGGTGGTCCTTGCGTGTACATCACGCATGTCAATGAGCAGGGCCTCGCACCCCCACTGCGACAGCTCTTATTGTAACAATTCCCTTCTCCCACCAAACCCTCCAAAAATAGATCTACCAAAACATAACTTTGGATTTCGCCAAACACTTTTATAGATATGGATCAAATTAAATCAGCAGGACCATTTTAATCTAAACGACATTTAAGCAAGAGGGTATTGGATGTGTGTTTGCCTCACCATACTGTTTGACTGACTCAATACAATACCAGGCGGGGGGGCTATCTCAAGAGGAAGTGACCGGTGGGCCAGATGCCTTAAATTAAAAGCATGGTAATAACCTGGTAGACCTTTAACAAACTCTATCAATCGGTCTTTGTAATTTATTAAAATGTAGCCAGGGTTTTCCCCATCAAGGACTATTAGGGAGCATTACAGCTGTTGTAAAAGATTTCAAGATGACAGCTAATAAAAATGAGGATTCTGACACTAATGCATGCTAAATTGGGCCAGTAAAAATAGTCTGCAGGTTATGAGGCGTGTCTGCATGTAGAAAATATACATGGATTAAATGGTCTGTTAGTTTATTCCCGATTGAAGACATCGAGCAAACTCCAAGAAGAAAAATGCTGGAGAGAAAAAGTATCCAGTCAATCACAGCTGCTACCCAAATCCTCCAGGTTCCAGAAGGCGATGGACAGGATAGTAGAGAAAAAGCACACACACTGGAAAAGTGCTAGATATTACACATTACTTAACCATCATTTGAAAAAAAATGACATTTTGGCTAATGGTTGGAATACTTTTTCCTTTTTCATCTTTGAAATCTCAAATGTCTTGATGCACTCAGTTGGCTCGGTGCGGTGCATTCCATTTTATCCAGAGAGGCAATAAAAAGGTCAGCAGTAAAGATGGGAGAGGGGCTCCTAATGGACATGCTGCTGCACAGAGAAGAATGGGAGATAACAGACAGATAGACGTTAACGTTGGACATCCTAGCGTGGATGAATGAGGCTTTACGCGTTGCAGTATTCCAAATCATTTAGTTTACAGAGTCATGCCTCAGCCTGTCTCCAGCCTCAATTCAATTCCATTTTATTCATAGTATCAAAACATAGCATACATCTCAATACACTTACAGGTAGAGGAGGTCTAGACCACACTCTCTAATTTATAAAGCTCCAACAATTCTAGTAATTTCCCCAAGAGCAAGCAGTACAATCAGAGAATGAGGACTTCAACCAGTGTGATTAGTGGGATCGCTGTAATGCCATCTAAATGTTACAATCTCTGGAACAGGATGCTATGGTCCTGATCTCTACTGAGTTCATTCATACATAACAAGTGTGTTCATGATTACAAAAAAAAAGGATAACCTATAAAAACTGAAACCTATTAGACTTATAACTGATGGTGTCAGGGAGTGAGGACCAAAACGCAGAGACAGCCAGGAGAGGGTTTTGTTGAAGATTTATTCAAACAAGAGTCCGAATAAGCACAGGGATCCAAAAAGCAAAAACCAAATCTCAAAAATCCAAAAGGTCAAGGAAAAAGAAAACAGGAACAGACACTAAATCCAGTGGTGATACAATGACATCAGGTCATCACAGGAGTGGGAAAACACAGGAAGTAAAACTAAAGACAAGCAAGCACAGAAAACCAGACTATCAAAATAGAACAGGAAACAGAACCTTCAGAAACTGCAACACAAGGTCTGGGAGGAAACAAGGACTAAAACGTATACAAGACCAAAAAATAACAAACACAATTATAACATTTACAGTATCAAACACCAAACCACAACATATAACAATACATGATGATGTGCTAATAAAAAAAATAATAATAATAATGTGAAGTTGATTAATGTAAGACTACTTGGTTAGGTTTAGTAAAAGATGATGTTTGGGTTAAAATCAGTTCTAGAAGGGGACATTGTTCCGTTTGTTATTGAGTTACTTCCTGCTTTGCCCCCGTCTTGATGACTACAGCACCAGAGGTCGCCGCCTAACAATTCTGGGTCCTAACTGCTGCTTGCACAAAAGACCTATGTGGTTGTTTTTCACGGGAAGCTGGTCTCTGTTTTGTGTACTTCTGAGACATTGCACCTGGCCCTGACAAGAAATAACACTAAACCTTTCTGAAACTAAACGAAAACTAGCAACTAAAACTAAAATGAAATTGAAAAGTTAAAACTAAAATATGAAAAAAGAATTGGAAATTCAAACCTTGGTCTGTACAAGTGGGCTTCTAGAAGCTTTTCTGACTCAGCTGATCTGACATTGAAGGGTTTGAGCTAAAACAGAGAAAGCATCACCCCCCCATCATCCAGAGAAACCTTTTGCAGCATTAGACTCTCTGATTTGCTACATTCTTCTCCAATTTAGGATGTGAAACCACATCCAAATAAACTGGGATTATAGAGACAAGACAAATCCCCTGCTAATGAAAACAAATTATGCAAATATGTCATTACATATTCCCTGAACATTTTCCTTTCTAAATTAGCTTTAGCCAGATTAAGAATGAAAGAGAGAGAGGGAATGACAAAGGAAGTTGAGAGGAGGAAAGGATCAATTCAATGAGAACAAAACGGGAAGATAAACAAGATTAATAAAGTGGAGAGTCCCAAAGCTGGGTGTAACCCACACGTAAAATGGGCAATAAATAGAATAAATAGGTCCTATAAATATGTAATAAATATATTAGTAATTA
>NC_048413.1:220069-232967 GCF_013103735.1 Etheostoma cragini | reverse complement strand
AGAACAGTATTTTAGCAGACCCGGGTCTAATTTATTTTTATTAACTGGACTGAACATTTATTATTTTGATACTTTGTAATTTCTTTCTACTTTTTTTATATGGGATCCCACTTTTTCACTTTTCACCTTACTTCAATTGATGTATATAATTGTTATTGTATTAATGCTACTTACCCTGTTAGTTATTGCAATTAATACATACAGTTAAACTTCTCCTGTGATGTGTGTGTTATTTCACTGTGGTAATTCAATCCTTTGGCTTCAGCGAGCAAACCTATAATCTTCTGATCTGGCCAATTCCGAACATCTGGATAGCTGAAATATCTCTTATTGCATAGGTAAAATTACTGGTTATTCTTATAAAAGTGATCAGCCTTTGAGTAGCTGGTTACATGATGCTCAGTTATTACAAAAGCTAATATATGCTAAATGTGTAAACATTAGGTTAATACATAACATATGTTACCATCAAGACTTTTTCCCTCAGCTTTCAAGCATAGAACTCATGGGGATACATTATGGATTATTATTTTTTTATTTTACAGATTTTCATTAGGACTTTATAAAGGTGTTGTTGAAGACACGTAGACATTATGTGTGGTGATTTGCATATTTGTGGCATGACGCCTGTCCTTGTTTTGTTATTAAAATGTGCAAGTATTTTCATGAAGCTGTTCGTAGGATATTGTACAAAAACCATATGCACACCAATTCCTATAATCTACAAATGTAGGCGTCAGCCGGTCTGGTCACGGGACAACCGGAAACAACACTCTCAGTCCATTTCCACGACAATCCACCTTAGGGATTGTTCCTTCATCAGGTAGTAAATTAGGTCTCCAGGTGATATAAAGAGTCAACAGAGAGTACATGTCTAATGTAGCGGGGCAGGGGTTCAGCAGCTGAAAGCAGCTTCTCAGCTTCTTGTGAAGACACAGTTTAAACACCAGCATCAAGGACCTGGGGGGTCTGGTTGGTTCATAAGGGGTTAAAAAGTCTGAGATGTAAGGATATGCTCTGGGATTCAAAGCAACACTAGACAACTTTTTGTAACTGAAAAGGCAAACCACCACACGTATTGTCTATGTAGAATGTAAATGGTTTAAGTAGAAGCATTTTCTGTGTTTGACCTGTGAGTAAGACACAGAGGTCTGATAAAACAGACCAGAACACAGGAAGTAAAGCAAGACAAAACAGAAAACCCACAAGGGCAAAATGCAAAACAAGACACATCAGACTATCACAATAAGTCAAGATAATTCAACACTGTTATAGCGGGTCAACAGTACAGACGATAGCTTGCCTTTAACATCCAGCGTATTGTGGGTTTCTTCATAAATCAACCACAGGCTAAATAACCTAAAAGACCTGAGTCAGAAAACTCAGCACCTGTAGCTGAAAGAAGTAGCAGCACCTTTCCACCTGTCCCTCCCACAGCGCCCCTAGCAACAGACAACAACACAGCAGCTAAGTTTGGATTTCATTTAATTCAGTGAGGTGTTTTATTGCCTGGTTCAGTGGTTGTAGTAGTGTATTCTGGACCATCGTCGTAGCTTTGGACCTCTATCCTGTGTTACCCGTGCCTAGTTTTGCCCTGTCTTGGGTTTTAGATTTCATTCTTGTTTTAGTTTTTCCGCTTGTGGAGCGTTGTGATGGATTCAATGTGTGTTGTGGTGGTTGACTTTGGCTAAAATTGTCATTCTTGAAAATTTGTCAGCACCCCAAACTCAAAATATGTCCCCACAGCCATGAACTAAAGCGATTCACAGGTCTGCCTGCAGGCAGCGGCCGGGAAAAGTCCAGACTCTCCTGGTTACCACACGGCATCTGGGTGGCAGTGGAACCGGTTCTAACCACCTAAACAACTGCTATAGTAGTGTTTAAATCAAACTCATGGCAATAGTGACAAGTAATGCATGGTAATAAAAATTAAGCAGCAGCAAAAGAAAATGGAATAACTGTGGCTGTGGGCCCGGCTGTGGTCCCGGATGTGGGCCCGGCTGTGGTCCCGGCTGTGGTCCCGGCTGTGGGCCCGGCTGTTGGCCAGGCTGACAGCCTGGCCCTATCTCATGATGAAAAAGTAGAAGCGATTGTCAATGAAAATGAAGAGATATTTTTTTAGTGTGACCTTTTTATAATTCAGAGATTTAGGTAAAATATGTCTGAAGTCTGTATGAAGATTGCAGCAACCGTACAAATGTGTCACTTTGTTTTAAAAGAACCAATACAGCTATACTTCCTGGGTCTCCAGGTCTGCTGGCTTCATGCCACACACACACACACAGCTCTCACCAGTAACTCCAATATATAAATGTCAAACCTCAAGTGAAATTTATTTAATGGGCTCTGTTGTCACTACAGGACACACACACACACACACACACACACACACACACACACACACACACACACAGACTCCCCCCTGTGACTGTCTCCAATTACTGAGCTGGTGCACCTGAGCAGGTCTTTTAGAAAAGGTCAACCACTGTGTGTTTGTGTGTGCATGCGTGTGTGTGTGTGTGTGTGTGTGTGTGTGTGTGTGTGTGTGCGTCTGTGTGTCTGTCCTTGCCCTCAATTTCAGGTCCAATCTTCTATCGTTTTCTTTTAATTTACCATAAAGTAAAGCAAATCCTTGATGATAGTTCCTAAGCTGTTTGGCTTGTCTTATTGCATAATGGGTAAAACACACACAAAGACACACACACACACACAATCTGAGGCAGAGACTTGCTTTAACGCTCAGTCACATCCAATGTCCATTTCTGCCTGCCCAGTGGTCAATGGACAGACATGGAGGCTGAAACATGGTGGGACATGGTCATACTGAAAATCTTTGTAGGATCACTCTCCCTCTGTATTCTCAGAACTATGGCTGCACCAAAAAATTGTTTTTGATTTATCTGTTGATTTTGTTCTTTAAATAATTTATATGTTTAGTCTGTGAAATGTCAGAAAATAGTGAAAAATATCCATTGTAGTCATTCTAAGTCAAGTTGCTCATTTAGTCCAAAATCACCGCCACACAAGAAAATGTTTCTGATTCCATCAGCCGCAACCAGCGTGTCCCGTAGACCTTTGTGGTGGAAGCACCAATATCCAGGAATAATGAGCAAATCAACCAAATCTGCAAGTCCAGCAAGTAAAACACTCTGATTCTGAATTTCTGTTGCGGTTTTGTAATGCGTCCGCCTCCGACAGACCAACATTTCTTTTCATTTAAATGTAATTATTTAAAGATGTAATCTCAGGAGTGTGCAGGACTCTCCTCAGTACTTTTTATGACTCTGTGGTGGCCTCTGGCATCCTCTATGCTGTGGTCTGCTGGAAGGGGGGCAGTTCATACAGGGACTGGAGCAGACTCAAAAGACTGATCAGGAGAGGCTGGCTTGTCCGCTGGACCCCGTAGAGAAAGTGGGGGAGAGGAAGTTGTTAGCTGAGCTGACATCCATCATGGACAACACTTCTCACCCCCTGCATGACACTGTGGGGTCCCTGAGCAGCTCATTTAGCAGCAGACTGATACACCCCCCCCTTACATGACACTGTGGGGTCCCTGAACAGCTCCTTCAGCAGCAGACTGATACCCCCCCAGTGTAAGAAGGAGACGTACAGCAGGTCCTCCATCCCGGCCGCTTTCAGACTCTACAACACCTGCACTACCTGATAATGTTGTAGTTCCCCTTCGAGGGGAACTCGAACTGCGGCGGTGTCTCGTTCCCCCATCTCGGGGAACAAGGGTTACATACGTAACCCGAGACGTTCCCCTTTGAGGGGAACTCGAACTCCGTCGGTTACGACACTATGGGAACGCCTTTAGGCATGACATAGTGTCGAAACCGACGCAGTTCAAGTTCCCCTATCTCGGGGAACAAGGGTTACATACGTAACCCGAGACTTTTCTGTTCCTGTGTTTCATTTACTCCACACACTCTGGATATCTTTACTATCTGTATTTATATATATTTTTATTTCAGTTACAAGTACTTACTTTTTCAATTGTATTTATGCGTACCTGCTTTTGATTAACTATTTTATTTACATATTCAATTTAATGTCACTCACTCACACTGCAACATTGTTTTTCTGTACCATTGCAACCGCACTTTACAAAACCCTTTTTTATGTCACTTCCATTCAGCCCCCCCACTCACTGTCTGCTGTTTGCTTGTTCTGTGATAACTTGTGTAGTTGTTTGTTTTTGCTCTTATTGTAGAAAATGTTGCTGCTGTAGTAAGGAAACGTCCCCGCTGTGGGATGAACAATGTATAATCTAATCTATTTTTCCATCAACTGGTGATCTGGACACTTTATTATAATATTTATTCAAACATTTCTATTTACTGCACACACCAATATATTCAACATGAAGGGCGACCAGACACAGGTGATGGTGTTGTTATTGTGATAGTCTGGTTTTCTGTGCCGTCTTCTTTAGTTTTACTTCCCGTCTTAGTTTTCCCGCCCTTGTGATTGTCTGATGTCTTCCACCTGTTCCCCAGCCCCTGTGTCACCTGTCTCTTGTTACCTCGTTAACCTTTGGATTTAGTCTTTGTGTTCCCCTTGTCCTGTGTCAGATCGTTGTGTCAGTTTGGAGTATTGACGTGGTCAGTCTTCCCATTTTGTCTTTTTATGTATTTGTGGACACTTTTTGTTGTAAGGATTTCTTTTATTAAATATTCAAGCTCTATTTTGTCTATTGTCCTAGTGTCAGTAATGTTACCAACCTAAGCACATTGCCAACAGACTATGGTCCTGCAAGCAGACTGACGCTGATTCCCCCCCCACTTGAGGTTTCTGTCTAAAAGGAAGTTTGTCCTCAACACTGTTGCACTAAATGCTGTCTCTTGAGGGAAATACTGGAAGTGTTTGGTCTTTGTAAATTATAGTGTGGTCTAGACCTACTCTATCTGGAAAGGGTCTTGCAATAACTCTTGTTTTGATACTATAAATGAAACTGAATTTAAATACGTGACAGAATACACAATGTGTTTGAAAAACAAACGCTACTAATAGCAACCCAAAGGTGATATTTATGCTTCATTAGCAAGTGTTTTTGTACAGTATTTTTCAGTTTTGTAAGGTGAAGAATAACTGATTGGGTTTGTAAATGTACATCTGGTTAACTGGCCCGCCTTTGTTAAAGCGCATTGCTTAATATGGGATCTTTTTTGGACTGTCGCCCACACAGTGGATAATAGGGCTCAGGACACGCCCTTTGTTGACATTCGTAAATAACATATTGTCAATATGTCTGAAATACGTTCATTGTAGACGAGGTGTTAAGGTGCCAGTAAACTCCATTGCAACTGCTTGTCCTGAGCAAAACAAAGGTTAAAAACAATTTTAATTGATTTAAAATTGGTCCACCAGAGTCGGATCAAAACCCCGTCCATAGCAACGCTCTGTTATTCTCAGCAGCGGTCTATTGTACAGAAATAGACAGCAAAAATGATTTTGCAGTCCGTGATTGACCAATCAGACTCAAGTATTCAACCAAGGCATGTTATAATAATCTTAAACTCTCCTCAGTCTATTAAATTGTACCCAGAAACACTTTGCTCATTCCCTCAAATGAAGAACATTTGGTTAAAGTAGCAGCAGCGTATCAGGGTTGAGTAGTCAGCAATAGAGAATCAAGATTTAGTGTTTTAGTGAAAGTTACTGTGGATAGTTTAGTCAGTGTTGAAGTGGGAGCGCTAGGATCAGACTACTAGTTGTTTAGAGCTGATATGAAATTGTTCAGTTTATACCTCATTACTATTAAAATTCTCTTCCCGGATCCCTGCCAGCATCAAACAAATGCTAGTCTATGTTCTGCAGCCCTGGGACCCAGATTGTCATCTGCTCTTAGTCTTCTGTTCTGGTGAGCACATTTGGTCAGCACATCGACATAAAAGATGGTCCACTCACAAAAAAGAGCAGGAGTGTTTTACAAAGTTCAATGCTACTTTGGCAGTGGGAAAGAAAGATGACAGCAGCACAACAAACAATGGAAAGAAACACTTGAAAATCCATGCTTTTTGGTCTAAACGTCCCAGCCAAATGAACTGGCCCTCTGGGGTCTGCCGATGTCTTTGGGAGGGTAACACTCAAGTGTCTGTTCCAAGGGTCAGGGTCATTCTAGGCCCTACTGACTGACATCCAGGTCATGCATCTGTACAATTATTTTAATACACTTCTGGAAACACAGCTGGTGAGATACAACACAATACCTTAGCCAGCTTACCACAGAAAAAAATCCAGAAGACAAAATACTCAAAAATACATTTTATATGCATTTTCTGCAGATATCTGTGCGTTTTTCATCTTTCCTTTTGAAAAGTGCAAAGAAAAAAGTGCCAATACACAAACACACCCACATCAATCACACACATACTTACACATACTTAACTATATGCATACATATATAGAAATAAGTTGTTATGAATTATAAATTGGTCAGGGTGTGAAATGCAATAAATAAGACATTAATTTTAAGCTTTGACCCAGCTACAGCCATCACTGGGTTAATATTTCATTGTGACGTTTGGGGTCTAAGGATTGGTGTTCCCAGGCTCCTGTCAACAGCTTGGCTCTTATGAGGTCTCATTGGACTCCTTCCACTTCAGAGAGCACAGTGAGCCCCAAAGAGAGCACGTAGAAGCCTCGGGGGAGAAGAGAGACGCGATTCAAAGTCCCTAAATTAAAATAGTTTTTCTTTTCTTTTGAAAGACACTAAGAGATTAAGGTGACAGCTCGTTTTGGAGAAATTGGCTTAAATATTATATATTTTTGGTTTTTGACAAGGTAGGCTATGAAAAAAACATTTTGAGGTTAAGAAATGTTAATGCCATGTTTCACTGGATTGAAGAGGAAGGGAAAAAAGAGAATACGATTGTTTTATGTGATATCTGAAAATGCACAAATAGTGTTAAAAAAAGTTTCGGGTATGCGGGTCCTCCACCAGTTTTGCAGGTCAATTGCTAATAAATATGTACTCTCATATTTAAAATGTGATTAAAATGAGGTACCGCTATGAGCCTATTACACCTAAGTCTTACTATAAGAACTGTGTATACGTATTTCTTTCTGAAAACATGGCATGTCCTTATGGCGACGATCCCCTTGATGAAGAAGCTGTACTACTTCACAGGAAGTTAAACACACAGGGGATGATGTTCAGGCCCCGACTATAGATGCCTTTACCTATTTGAGCGGTCTATCAGTTATGTAACCTACATAACCTTATCCACCCTCATATCTAACCAACGTCACCCTTCGTGGTCATGCTCTTACAGGCTAGCAGATTATTTGTGTTACATTACTTTTTTTCAAACGGCAGTTTTCTTTACAACATCGGTGATGTGGAACCCCTATGAAATAAGATTTTAAATTCTAATTCTGTTAACGGTGCTGCAGCCTCAGAATGGTGTTATGGGCCTAAGACTTTCACCCACATGAATTAGATTGTAGATTCAATACCATTTCAACAGTAATATTATACTTATGGTTAAATATTAAAATATTACACGATATTGGAATTTACGCATTTTAACCCACCACTGCTGCGCAGTTTTCTGGTGCTTTTAATATTGCTAGGTAGGCTATGGGATCCTCTGCCTGTCAAAACACAGCAGAGTTAAACTCTTCTTTTATGACTACCTGCTGCAACATTCTGGACACCATTGCCCCATTTAAATCCATGTGTTCAAAATCTAAATCTGAATTTTGGATTAATGACTCAACTCGGGCTGCTAGACAACAGTGTAGGAAAGCTGAGCGCCAATGGAAAAAAGATCATCTGCAGGTTTCTTATGACATTTTTAGAGAAGATTTGCGCACTTATCAGAGAACTGTTAAAGCTGAAAAGAACAAGTATCTCTCTGATTTTAATTCAAATAATTGCCACAAACCTCATGTTCTTTTTAAAACAATTAACTCTGTTCTAAATACGCCCCAATCCGTCTACCATGTAGAATCCTCTGAGGCCTTTGAAAAAAAATCTCAATTTTTTTTGTGGATAAGATTGCCTCAATTAGAGCAAGCATCTCACTTCCTGCTTTTGACCCCTCTATCTCCATAGAGTGTGCAGCTGTTTTCAGCCGATTTGAATCTGTGTCCATCTCTACTCTCAAAAATATAGTTACACATTTGGAAACCTCTGTTTTTCCCACTGATATTGTCCCGCCTTGCCTTTATAAAGAGGTGTGGGACACTATTGGACCTAGCATCCAAGAAATTATAAACAGCAGCCTTACTTCAGGTTCTGTACCATCCTTTTTTAAACAAGCAGTGGTACAGCCACTCCTCAAAAAAAAAATTTGGACACATCTGCACTTTCAAACTATCGCCCTATCTCTAAACTCCCTTTTTCTCTCAAAGATTTTAGAGAAGGCAGTTTTTAGATACACATGGTGTTCTTGATGTGTTCCAATCTGGTTTTAAGACATTTCATAGCACTGAATCTGCACTTTTAAGAGTTTTTAACGATCTTTTAATCTCAACTGATTCTGGAGATTATGTAATTGTTATTCTTCTAGATTTTACAGCAGCATTTGACACAGTTGACCACAGCATCCTTATTTCTCGCCTTGAGCATGGCGTGGGGATTAGGGGCACTGCCTTGGAGTGGTTTAGGTCATACTTGTCAGACAGATATTTTCAAGTCAGTTTTGGTGGCTCTATTTCACCTTCTGTGTCCCTCACCTGTGGAGTTCCACAGGGTTTGATTCTCGGGCCAATTCTTTTTTCACTTTATCTCCTTCCCCTTGGATGTATATTAAAAAGACACAACATCAGCTTCCATCTTTATAAAGATGATTCACAAATCTACCTGCCCATCAAAAGAAATTATGGTAGTTCTCTAGCAAGATTAGTTGACTGTTTTAATGATATTAAAGCCTGGATGGCCTTACATTTTTTAAACTTTAACGAGAGTAAAACTGAGGTTATGGTTTTTAGACCCAGTGATGTCTCACAAATAGACCTAGGCATTTTTCAACCCTGTGTTAAGTCTGTTGTAACAAACCTGGGTGTAAAAATGGATTGTGATTTTAAAATGGAGAAGCAGATCAATTCTGTAGTGAAAGCAAGTTTCTGTCAACTTAGGCTTCTTACCAAGCTTAAGGCCTTTTTATCCTTCACAGACTTTGAGAGGGTTATACATGCTTTTATTACAACACGCCTTGACTATTGTAATGCTCTGTATGTAGTTGTTAGCCAGGCCTCCCTCTCTCGGCTACAACTGGTTCAAAATGCTGCCGCTCGTCTCCTTACTGGAACTCGTAAGCGAGATCACATCACCCCTGTCCTTGCCTCGCTCCACTGGCTCCCAGTTACTTTTAGGATTGATTTTAAGATTTTGTTTGTTTTTAAAGCCCTCCATGGACCAGCTCCAGTCTACATAACTGATCTGTTGAAGCCACATGCTCCTTCAAGATCTTTAAGGTCTGCAAACCAGTCTCTTCTTGTTGCCCCTAAAACACGGCTGAAGAGTAGAGGGGATCGGGCTTTCTCAGCAGCAGCCCCGAGACTTTGGAATGAGCTGCCTCTACATGTCAAACTGGCCTCCAGCCTTCCGGTTGTGTGTGCTCTAGAAATAAAGTTTGATTGATTGATTATTTGGCAGCCATTTTCTCCCAAAAAGTCTCTTTTGCAGCAGTTGCTGTGTTGCTTTTTTAACAAAATAGATGTTTAAACTTGCTGTATGGGCGCTTGAGGATTTCCGCTGATGAGTTTGTTTGTGTTGTTGCCATGGTGATTCGTAGAATCATGGCTCTATTCATGCTGCCTTTTTATAGTGGTGGTGCACACTCTTAACTCCGAGTGAATTGCTCTGAGGGGATTGAACCAACTTAAATCAGCTGTTCTAGAACCGAAGTCTCCGTTTTACATCTTTTAAATCCACTCAGAGTTTGGTACTTTGAGTTTATTAGTTTGTTGTTCAGAGTTCTTTTTCCTGAAACGGGCCCCTGGTTTTAAAACAAAGTACTCTACCCTTCAAGTTTTAAATGTGTTTGTATCAGTTCTTCCCTCTTTGACCACATTTAGGAAGTTGCCTAAGGATGGCAATTTTTTCGTCCTTTCAAAACCTGCTCCACAGATTGTCCTCTGTGAATATTCAAGAATTTCCAAAGATTAGCACAAACTGGAACCCTGTAAAACAATGTGTATTGTGTTTTGAAATCCATACTTGCATAGTAGGAGCATGCATTTCTATATCAGCGTCCAACTCTGGATCCTGACTGACACTTTTTACCCAGTTAACGGCAGACAGAAGGATAAAGGTTAAGTACCAAAAAACAGGGAAAAAAGGATTATACTTAATTCAACTGCAGCCTTGCCTCATGCAGTTGAGCTTGTGCTAAAAGGTCTGCAATAACAATATTAGAGATATGAAAAATACAGCGTCTAGAACATTGTGGTGTGAGACGTTCCGATGAGAGATTGTTTAATGATGTGTCTTGTTCTCTGAAATTGAGTGTGCTCTGCTATTAGTGGTTGTTATCTTTGTGTCATGCCACATCTTTGTATTTATTGCATGCAAACTGGAAGCTGAATGCGTAGCCTCACTTCTAGTTGCTAGAAGAGTACCGAGGACAGAAGGAGAAATCACTGTGCAAAATGCTCCATGCCCCAGGCTTGAATAAATGATAAACTAATGAGCTGAACCTGATGTTTTGTTTTATTCCACTCTTTTCTCTCAAGTTCTTAACTTGGAAACTATTTCACGTCCATAAATAAGACCTAAATAATTTAAATCTGCAAGACTTGCTTTTCAGGACATGCTGGGGGCTTTGCTCTGTGACAACAATTAAACCTTTCAGAATGATATTAAAACTGCAAAAGTCCTTTTCCCTTCATGTTTTTTTAATCATTTCCCTACTAGAAAGCCATTTTTTTTTTTAAATGTAAGCTCCAATATTAATCAGCCGTACCATCATATAGATCATGTTCTCAAACTCAAGGCCCTCGGGCCCAATCCAGCCCCTTGCAAATTAATATCCGGCCCTGCATGTTAATTTCGGATAACATTCTCACACCATTGCATCCAAAAGAAATGCTTGGTAATGTGACTTTGGCGTTTGTTATTGAAGTTCATAGTCTCCTTTAGTAACATATTTAAATGTGCTTGGTCGGGACTCTTGGCGTCACTCGTTGGTTATGTAAACTGATTGTTGCAGCAGCTGTCTGGGTGGTCGGTCTCAGACGATCTTGGAGGTGAAGATGCTGGATGTGGAGGTCCTAGGTGCTGGGCGGTTGTGACACTGGTTTGATGTAGGCTACCGCCAAATTCTCTGAAACACCTTTGGCGACAGCTTATGGTAGATCAATGAATGTTTAAATCACGGGCAACCGCTCTGGTGGACATTCCTGCAGTCATCATGCGGATGCCCCTCTACCTCAAAACTCGCAACATCTGAGGCATTGTGCTGTGTGATCAAACTGGACATTTAAGAGTTGCTTTTTATAGTGTTTTTCCACTTCGTGGTATCAACTCAATTCGCCTTTTTTGTTTTTTGGCAGAGAAGAGTGCGGAGTGTGTGTCCGGAACAAATCAGAATCAGCTTTATTTGCCAGGTATGAGGACACATCCAAGGAATTTTTCTTTGGAGCATCGTTACTCACACGGTGCTTACACAAGCAACCGAAACAAAATATACACACTAATATATACACAATATATACTTATTATAAACAGAAACAATATAGAGGCATGACTGCAATGAAGAGTTCAATAAGATTATTTAAATGTGGAGCATAGTGCAAAGGATACTGGGATAAATAGTATTATGTTTTTATAATACAATATGAACAGTATGAACGAACACGCTACGGACGCCAACGGTGGTCAACCAAGGAGGTGAAGACGTTGTTTCTGTCTGCGGATGAGCGGATACAGCGAGAGCTAGATGGGGCGACACAGAATGACAAGGACTACGAACCGGTCTCTAAAGTGATGTCCTCACATGGCTCCAACCGCACTTTCCAGCAGTGCAGGGAGAAGCTGAAAAAGGTCAAAGTAAGCTTCCTGGGGACTCTGAGCCAGCTGGGGCGGGCCATGCACAGCAAGCGGGACCCTGTTCCTTCACTCTGCATTCTTGCACATTTGCTAAATAAACCTTTTAAGTAATTGAATGTTTCTTTCATCGTGGTTCTATATTCAGGGCTATTAGGGGCTTTTGCAAGTCGTTTCCAATATTGCACACTGTTTCTTTCAAAAAACAAGACAATATATCAAAGAAAGATTTTATTTAGTAGCATCAAACCCACCCGTACATCCCGGTCTTCTTCATCTGCACCCTGTGACAGTGTTTTTTTCAACGGTGATTTTTGTTGCTTCCTTCAGATTCTTTTGAAACAAAAATGTTCTTCTGGCTGTGGCAAGTAGCCACATACCGAGAATCAAAAACCACACACCTTCAACGTGAAGGTGTGTAGCTGTTGTGAGTCGCATTGAAAATTACATCATGGCAGTTTACGGCTGCGTAGCTATGGTGACCAGCCACGCTGAGGCGGTACCAGCAGTGGAACAAGCCAATTACTGCGTAATTACTAGGGATGAGCCGAATACTCGGCTGAAACGAGTATCCGGTACGGATAAAGCACTTTTGCCGAGAAAACATAGTTTCATACGAGTAATGCGAGTCAATATCCGTAATCGGATTCAATGAAAGTCTCCACTGACTGTGTCTCCGTTCTGTGATAGGCTAGTCACAGTGCTAGTCACAGCACCTCTCCCTTACACTATTCTGTGATTGGGTAGTCCCAGCGCCCCTCCCTACACACACAGATTCCTTCTGTTGCTGTGTGAAACTCCGCTCACACGCACTCAGAACATGGAGAAGTGAACAGCTCTCCCCCTCAGGTCCGCGGGGCTTTCCCGTTAACATTTAGGGTTTCTTCAGCTTCAGGTTTG
>NC_048413.1:218430-219969 GCF_013103735.1 Etheostoma cragini | reverse complement strand
ATAATAATAATAATAATAATAATTCCTTCAGTTCCAATAGGGCCTTCGCCGCCTGTCGGCGCTCGGGCCCTAATAAAACATGTACTGGGGACAAACACTTTTGCAGGATCTTGACTTATGTTTGCAAGATCTCAAGTTTTAATTGCAAGATCTTGACTTAGACATGGAGAAAATAAAAATAAAAAAAACCATGTACTGTAACAATGGCCCTTATTTAGCAAGCTAACGTAGAAACCAGCGTAGATAGAACGACAGGCTTCACGTGGGATTCATGAAACGTTCGTTTCCCACCAATCAGAGCGTAAGAATGATCTTACAATGATGAATCCAGCGTCTGGAAACAATCCTAATTTAAATATCACGCCCCGGTATATTCTACGTTTTGAGGCCTCGCCCATACTGTTTACGACATGGCCAGATGTAATCCTACTATGAAGCGGGATTGAAACCCTGACATCTCAGGTTTATTTGCAGTAACGTGTGGACTACTTGTTAGCCTAAAAACTGGTATTAGGCTGTAGGAAGAATGCAGAATAGAAAGAGATCACTGACGGGGTCAACAGTGTTGCCGTAGTAAAACGGACTCCAGCTGAAGTTCATTTAATTCATACATCCTTGTATGCTACAGTCCTAATAGTAATATATAGGCACACCAGGGGAAAGGGAACCGCCCCCATGTGCAGGGAATATAATTCTTAATCTTAGAGAGATTTGGGGCTGTCTCTGAAGAGGGACCATGTCGTCTGCCCGCTGTCAGCTGCAGTGGTTTCATGTTTTGTGTCTTATTGTCTTTGTCTTATCATCTTCATCATGCTGTTTCCGTCAAAACTTTTCTTAATTCTCCATAGGAAATCAAGCCTCTCTTCGTCCTCATCAGATCTAAGAACACGTGTTAGAAAAAAACAAACACATGCTAGATACTAGCAAGATATTAGCTGGCGCGCTAGTTAGGTTAGCCTTGTTTGCTGGATCTGCAACAAATAAAAAAATAAAAACTATATCACAAAACAAAGTCAACATCACAATTAATCAATCAATCCTAGTGTTTGTCCTTAGAACATGTTTTTGTAAAAAAAACTCTTGGGCTCCGTACTTTTGTACTTTTATTTGTAAACATATTTTGCCAGTTTCTTCAGGACACTTTTTGCTCCAGCTAAATCTTGGAACGCCACCCTGCTCTCGTCTCCACTTCATCTGGGTCCAAGCCTCATGTCCGACATGAGTCGTGACATAAATCTGTGTTAGTGAGCACTTCTCCTTTGCCGAGATCATCCATCCACCTCACAGGTGTGGCATATCCAGATGTTGATTAGACAGCATGATTATTGCACAGGTGTGTAATTACTAGGGATGAGCGAGTACAGCATTATCTGTATCTGTATCTGTTTACCACATGAATTATCTGTATCCGGATCCGTACTCGGACTGGGCGGGGCCTAAACAGGAAGTGGGCACATTTAACCCGGAAGTGGGTCGGGTTGTCTTGAAATGGGGGGGCTTTAACCGGTATGTTATTTTAAGCATGCAATTGATATGGGT
>NC_048413.1:200487-218330 GCF_013103735.1 Etheostoma cragini | reverse complement strand
GCAAGGAGAGGCGTCCGCCGGTAACCCCAACTGGCGCATGTTAGCGAGGGCCCTCCATCGCTGCTTGCAGCTTTAATTTTATTTGAATTGTTGTCCTCCATGTCACCTCCGTGGCTCTGTACAAAAATCCAGGAAACACAGAACACACTGGAACACCGACCATAAAACATCCCAGACAAGGGAAACCACGACACATCTCCAATATACAGAACAATGATCCCCCAAACGTGACAATTGAGAGAAGTTTTGTGAACGTTTGAGGGAAAAAAGCCTTTTGTGTACATAGTAAAAGTCTTAGATTTTTGAGTTCAGGGGCCTGATAATTAAACCAGACTGAGTTGTCCCTCATCTGGCGCTAGAAACCCTGCTGCCCCCCCCCCCCGCCCCGTCCTGTTGGCTCCGAGCTCCACAGACTAAGCCCACAGGCACAAATTAGTTTTGCACCAAATGTATCGCAAGAAGTTTTAAAAAGTGGATGTGCAGACTCGACGCTGTGTGATGGAGAAAGCACGCTGCAGCAACAGATTCCAGAGGTTAAATCACTGAGTTGTGGTTGTACTGGGAAAAAAAGAGTATGAGTGCAGATTTTTTTTTTCAAGCTCTCAAATCATATTGTACAAGTGCTCACATCGCATCTACACGCTCTCACATTTTGCACCATGTTTCCCCCCCATAAAAATGGCTAGACAACAACTTTTCTTCAACAGCTTTAAGATAAGAAGTATGAATGTCCTTGCTTCTTGTACAGAAAACACCTGACGTGACTTGCTACTACTTTTTCTGCTGTACAAAATCTTAAAACATATTTACCTTAAAAACTTTCCACCAAACCTGCAATGCCATGTCCCCAAGACTCTCTGCTTCTATACAATTAACAAAGCCTTTAATGCTTTTACCTAATTGGTCAAGAAACAGCCCTTCTTGTTCCAATGTAATAAGATCGTCTACTAAGGGCTTCAATATACGGTCTTAAGCATAGCACTTAACATCTTTACTACGAATAAGCCCAGCTAAAAATAAATTAGACAGCACTGAGTGGCAACTAGCAGGTAAGTTCCCCAATGTCCAATACACTCCAGATTTTTTATTTTTTTTTCTGGAGGTCAAAATCATCCACATACAAAATAAGTGAAATAGTACACTCCTTTGAGTTTTCTTTGTAATAGAATAGGATAGAATAGGCCTAGGATTTTAGTGCTGACCTTCCAACCCTCTGCAGCCTCTCCCTGTCTGCCACGGTGCAGCTGCCGTACCAGACTGTGATGCAGTAGGTCAGCTGGCTCTCAATGGACGAGCGGTAGAAGGTCAGCAGCAGGTTGGAGTCCAGGTCCTCTGCCTTTTGAGATGAGTCCGACCACTGTGGTGTCGTCAGCAAACTTGACGATGAAGTTGCTGCTGTGGGCCGGACTGCAGTCGTGGGTGTAGAGACAGTACAGGAGGGGGCTCAGCACACGGCCCTGTGGGGAGCCGGTACTCAACATGCGGGTGAAGGAGAGGTGGGGGCCCAGTCTCGCCATCTGGGGCAAATTGGTGAGAAAGTCCTTTATCCAGGCCCATGTAAGAGGGGGGAGGCAGAGAGTGACCAGTTTGGTGATGAGAATGTCCGGGATGATTGTGTTGAAAGCGGAGCTGTAATTGGGTTGAGTAAGTGTGTGCAGGAACCAAATGTGGATGGGGGCAGAGATGGGGTAGTGCTGGAACCAGGTGGGGGTGTAGGCAGGGCTGGGGCAGATGAGTGGTGCTGGTGTGATGACTCAAAGCGAGCAAAGAAGCAGTTCAGCTCCTCTGCCAGCTTCGCACTCAGGTCCCCTGATGGTGCATCACAGCCTCTGTAGTTTGTGATGCCATGAATGCCCTGCCACACCTTCTGTGTGTTGTTGCTGGACAGGTGGGTCTCTGTGCTCCTCTTGTGGTCCGTCTTGGCTCTTTTAATTCCACTTTTCAGGTCAGCTTGAGCAGCCCTGCTCGGTCCGTCTGACCTGCTCCAGGTGTTAAAGTAAGTCCCAGTCTGTCTGGCTGAGGCAGTCCTGTAGAGTGGAGAGTGCGTTTTCAGGCCAGGTTGTAACAGTCTTTATGGTGGCCCGGGCGCTGCGTCTGAGGGGTGTGTAGGCTGGGGGGAGCAAGAGAGAGAGATGGTCTGACTGGATGTAGTTAATACATCATGAAAGAATTTATATTGAATTTGATGGGGAGATTTTCAGTTGATTGCTTTTTCCAAAAACGTTTGAAAACTTATTTTATTATAAAACTTACATATTCTGTAGGTTCTACAAAATCAAAATGTTTTTGTAGTACATTTTTAGCTTCCAAGCAGTGGAAAGTGGGCCACGAGCATCAAATAATGCTGAAAAGGGATTTGACTCACAAAGAGTAGATGCTAGCTCTTGCATAACAGTTTTATCTACCTGACAGTTTACATTCTGTCAGTGCTGAGCTATGGTTTGATGGATGAGAGGGGAAGAAGCAATGCGTGTTAAATAGTCAAACTCTTGCAAGAGTTCATCAATAGCCACACTAGAAACAGGATAAATATGTTTGAGTTTCAGTAAGAGAGAGGAAACTTTGAGCTCAACATTACGCAGAAAATCCTTTAACACCTGATCATCAAAACTAAATTCTATTAAGATTTCTGTACGTAAATCCTGCGAGAGCTCAGTACCAACACTATCAACCTGGTTTCTGTCAGAAAAAGACTTTCAACTGAATTATCTGAGCTCAAGTATCCCAGGCTTCAAGTCATTTACTGTACAATCCTTATGATTCATGCTTCTACAAGTCCAGACCAGGAATGTGTGTAAATGTGGTCAGTACAGGTTGTGAAGAGGGTTGATGAGTTCTATACAAGTTGCTTAAAAGTGCCTTCCAAGTTTTGAGGGTACAAGGACAGTTGAAGTAGATAAATAGATGCATGCGTAGGAATGGTGGCGTCCATGATGTCTTTGTTCTACTTTATAGTGTTTAAGGAGCTCAGATCTTCGTGAAACAGAAGTACCACAGTCTTTGTATTTCCACATTCATTGGAGACTAGGAAAGGAAAAAACATGGTATAATTGCATTAAATTTGTAAAAACATTTGTTTATTTTCAATACTATAGAAGGAAATAAATGCCATTTAAAGCAAGATGTTATTAATTTAATTTTACTAATTCACAGTGTATTTAAATTAAGTAAATTAAGTTAATTATTTTTTGGCAAATTACTGTAATCATTCTCTTTAACTTCAATAGTTTACATCAATTTGAAGGACAATTGAAGATGCATTCAATTTCTTACCATTTTAATGATTGATTTATACCGTCGAGTAAAATAAACCTTACACTAAATTGGGTGGGTAACTTTTTGTTTAGTTTTAATTTGGGGTTATTTGTAGTTGCAATTTTCCAAATGTAATCGTACCTTTTTTTTTTTAAATGAAATGCTGACATGAAGAGAAACTTTGATAACATTTTCTAAAGTCATGTAATTTGTAAATATTAGCAATGATTTCTCTGGGGTAATGTCAATGCTATTCTCTGGTGTTAGTCATTCCTATTTAAACATACATGAAAATAACGTTCACAGGTGTGAACTTTGGGACTCACCAAATTCAGCAATTTTCAAAAATGTTTTGAAATGTCCAGGGAGCAGCAGCCAACCTGGAAACACAGAGGAAAGGGTGAGATTTCACATTTTAGTTTTGTTTTTTTGTTCCACCATCTACATGCCTTAACGCAGAGCTACAGGGTATCACTTAATAACACTGTTGAAAGTGATGGCCGTCCCCTTAACAATTTCTAATGCTGACCTTGTCTAAAGGAGATGTCCTGGGTCACAGGTGGTCTTCACATTCGAAACAGGTAATGGCAGACGGCAAAACCACAAGCAGGGACCAAAGTGATGTGACTTCATGTGGTCACATGACATGAAAACCTCCAGACTGAAGTACAACTGTTCCTTTTAACTTTTTCTAGCTTGATCAAACTCATGACAATAGGGACAAGTAATGCATGTTAATAAAAATGAATCAGAATACATTCAGAAGACAGCGGACAACTGTTAAACATGTTTATTTTGGATTAGAGCGACAGCAGATTTAACACATGAGACTCCAGGATTAATCTTGGCCCGGCAGTTGGCCCGGCTGTGTTGTGTTGGCCCGGCCGGGGTGGCCTGGCCGGCCCTACTGTGTTATGTTGGCCCAGCTGTGTTGTGTTGGCCTGGCTATGGTGGCCCGGCTGTTACTTGGTTAGGGTTTAATTCAACCTGGTTTTGTGCAACCAAATCAAAGCTAAATTCATCCAGGATAACTTGAATATCCCGTCTTAATCCCTTATCCTGGTTTTGTGCAACAGGCCCGAGCTCAAAACATAAGTGTTGAGTTCATAATTTTGTTCAGTGTATTTTGATATTCATATCAAAATAGGCTGTAAATTAACGTAGGGAGAAAACAGGTAGTTCTATGTAAAATCTGACATTGAGCACCCCCCATATAGCCAAAATGGCATGATGCTCATGTCATAGCACCTCTGCTGTGAGAATCAAGCTCCCTTGATCGAAGCTTTGCATATTCAACTAGTCGTGGTCACCCCTAGTGTGTAGTCTCACACTGGCAGACCTTACTCCACCTGGCTACACATACATTCTAGAACATCAATCGTCTTGGGTGGTACTAAGCGCCGGACAAACTGGTTTTGGTGGAAAATTTGCACCCCGCAAAAGAAAATGCCACATAGAATATTAAATTACCTGTTACCACAATATAGAAACGTGAGCTTTTTAAAATTAGATGGATTCCCCTCAGTATCTCCGGGTGTACTTCGTTTACAGCAATCCCACCAATCAGTCCCAAAACCTCCCAGTTAGAAAGGAAATGCTGTAAACACATTCTTTGGCAATCTTTATAGTCCTAAACAGAAAGAACCAAGCAGGTCTTGTTGCACCACGTAGCTTGCTAGCTCAAGCTTGGTTTCTACACCCTACGTGTGAAGCAGGCTTTACTGGCTCAACGCAATCTGGCGTGGATGATCCAGGCACTCGGAGAGGGGTGTGTTTTGGCGGCTCTCTTCCAAAAAGACAACAGTTGCTCATTACTCTGTCATTCTGTTTGCTTTTTATTTTCAGATCAGAAAACTGAGAACAAGAGTGTTGACCTTATCTCTCTAGGGCTTGACGTTTAACTAATGAACATAAAACATTTGAGCTCTTTGCTCTGATTGTTATCATAATCCGTTATTCAGAATTTCTTCTGGAGATATCACCCATATATTGATTCAATGGCTGCATTACTGTGTAGAGCATATTGTGTTGTATGAAGGCTCAGTGGAGCAATAATTAAATTGTTGGGAAAACATTTCCATCTATCCGACTGATGTTGTAGATTAGCACATGGAGGGAAATGACGTTCTGCAGGGTTTAGCGGGACAAGTTCCATGAGGAAATGAATGAATAACTTTATCATAATTGCATTTGTGTTATTTCCCCGGAGTCCCTCGTTCCCCTGTGTTCCTCCCAAATTAATACAAACGCGCTCATCACACACAAGCAACCTCACTCTGTCCTTGTCGCCTCCTCTCTGCCTCCGTTTGTAACCACTCTAAATGTATGTCACTTGTCCTTAAACTGGCCTAGTTATTCAGATCCTTCATAAAATCAGCAATACTGCAGCGTGAAAATATCTCCATTAGATGTAAATGTCCTGCATTGTAGTTATTCAAACAACCAGACACGCTATCGGCTAAACCGGAGATCTTCAACAGGCCAGGCCTATAGGCCAGTAAGCCTGGATTCACTGAATATGTCAACAATTATTATTTTAATAGCTGGTATTGTATGCCCCATAAAAAGGCTCTAGGCTGAATTAGACCGTGGCTGATTGCGCAGGGAGGAGGTCGGGGTAGATAGGGTAGGGCGGGGTTCACTTCCTGGGGAAAACTGAAGCTTTTTACCCAGGAAAGATGCAAATCACAATATTTCCAAAACTCATAAATCCACTCTTAAATCATGTTAAACATTTAGGTCAGGCTATATCATAACTATTTTGAATTCAACATTAGACTTTGACTTAACATTATCCATTAACATAACCCTTTTCATATTGAATAAACAACTGTAACATAAACCCTTCAATGTTAATGTCAACTAATATAATTTACGTTAATAAGTAAGAGACTACTCACAATGAAGGGTCATCAAAAGACACACAGCAACATCTACATGCCAAGGTGAAATGTTTGGAGACAAAGGAACAGGAAGTCCAGTCCAGCCCTCTACTTATGTGGCGGGTACTCATAGATACTGAACCACCCGAACCACCATGTGGGGGGAGGGCAAAAACGCTAACAAAGACGGGCACAGTGACGTGAATGATGAGGGAAACAGAGACTGGCACGGAGATGGGAATGGAAACGGGCATGTGAAGAGAACGGAAATAGGCACGGGGGAACTCTGAAACTGGGACTCAGGGGTAACGGAGACCGACAAAGTCACAGGGGTGGTTCCGGGAGCAATCTCTGTAGTTCAAGGACTAGTCTCAACGGGGTAGTTACCCTTCTGAAAAATGGTAACTAATCATTTGTTACTCTTTCAAAAACTATAACTACCGTTTATTTTGTTTACCGTATTGTGAAGTGTTACCCTACAAGTTTCACCCTGAGACGGATCTGTATATAGGCAAATATGTACAGGATATACTTGACCAATTTTCATTTATATATTTGATTACAATGTCACACAGCTGTGTTACAGTTATGCTAGTAGATCGATGATCAACTGTTTCTCCGGGAAGAGAGAGAGAGAGTGAGAGAGAGAGAAATAGGAAGAGAGAGTGGTACGCAACACTTAACCGTTGTCCGATGGGATTGTCAAATAGTCTGCGCTTTAGATCAAATTGTGGTCACCACTACCTTTTCTTTTCTTTGATTTTGGCAGTGGTGACACTTTCTGTTGTTTTCTCCAGCTTGCCTCTTCTCGTACCTCATTATGTACTTTCTTAATTTTGGAATTAGTTGTCATGGCATGTGTCGCTAGCAGTGTGAGCCCGGTGTGCGACAGTAATAATCCTCCTTTCGGAAACACTGTGCGCAATACAACGTTGGTACCATTTATTAAATGAGGCAAATCATTTTGCATCAAAGATTTTTAGTAATGGAATTATTCAAGTTGCTCGAGGAATTGTTTCAGCCCTAATTGTTTATACTCCTTTTTACAAACGTTTGATTGACGTTAGGCCGTAGTTTCCTTCTTTGTTGCTTGACTATCATGCACACAGAGAATGGACGGATACAATTGTTTTATTAGTAAGCTAATAAACCAGCAACAGAGTCCAGCAGGCAAAGGAAAAACAGGCAGTGGTTGAAATCTAAGGGAATCAGAAAACAGACTGTCTCACCCTGGGGAGAGGGAAAGACAGAACTTAAACATACAAGACAGGGGAGACAATGAGACACAGGTGCAACACCTTAGGACGGGGACAGGTAATCACACAGGCGGGAAGATATACACTGTAAATGCAAACATGGTATTTAATTAAAAATAATAAATTGACCTTAGTCAGTTTAGTTAGTTTTTATCAACCTGCTATTAACACTTGCTTTTAGAAGGTTCCTTGTACTTGGAGGTTGAGAAATCTTATCAGCTCAGTCTACTTGAGCTGGATTCATTTAGAAGTGTTTGACCTGTGGTCATGCACAGATCAGTCCTCTTTACTCCAGACAGCACGTCACATCCTGCAGCAACCAACCCGGTGGAGCTGGACCGACACATCGCTTCCACGACACTTGGGATTATTTTCAGCATAACAGCGATTCTTGTGCTTGACACACTCATTTGGTGCAGAATGTTTTGTTTCTGTAAGTCTGCGCCAGTGTTTTGTGCTTGCTAGCCAGTAATGTGTGTAGTGTCAGCTAACGCTACCTAACAAGGTGTTTTATGGACATGTCGTGGCTATATTTTAATGAAACTTGGTCAACAGTTTAGTATTTCTTCAGTCCATAACTTCGTCTGGATTGAAAATGGGAAACTTAAAAAAAACTTTAGTGTAACAGTTGTGGGTGTGGGTGTCACTCGGGGGGACAAGCAGTTTGTCACACTTAAACAGCACATATTATGCTGAGGGAATCAAACCGTTATCAGAATGGACCCGGGGTTGTTGCTGAGGGTCATCATTGCTGAAGATGATATGAGGAAGTCCATTTGTTATGACCAGGCTCATTGTAAGTTTGGACGTAATATAAAAAGGAAGAATTTGGAGGAACCAATGCAAAAAGGGTATAAAATGGGATTTTTAGTTGGCATGTAAAGGAATATCAAATAACAAAACACAAAAAGAGCTGTATGGGTGCTGCCTATATAAATTAATTTCTAAACACAGCTCAAAGAGCACAGCACCCATTAGCTTACCAAGTTACAAGACTACAAACTTTGTAGACTGGGGAAACAAAAGGACTGCCTTGTTACACAACAGTCTCTAACAAACTTTTGTTAGGAGCCAGGACCTGATTGACAGCCCGCACCAATCAAGTCCGAGGGACTGGAACAGGGAAGTGGGTGGAGCCATCATCCTTTTCCTGATCCTCTCCATGCAACCACACAGCTGACTTTAACATGAACGCACACACACACACACACACACACACACACACACACACACACACACACATACACACTTAGGCTAGAAGCATAGTAACACAATGAAGAATTCAAGGTGCAACTGTTGGAGAAACTGTCACCGCAGTATAACTTTAACTGAAATAACTGATTTACCTGAAAGAGCTACCGTCAAAATCATCCCTCATGTGACTCCATTTCCATTTTTTTACAACTGTTTACACACTAAAATAAAAATGTCCACAAAATTTGCAAAATCCTCACAACATTACACACAATGTCTGCTTCCCCCTTTGTGCACAACATTACACACAGTGATTTGTAAAACTCTACACTCATTTCCCCTGCTGTGATAAATAAAAAACACATTTGTTAAAAAAAAAAAAAACTATAATTTTAGGAAATTAGCAGTACCAAGTGGACCAGATGTGGTAAATTGTCTCCTTCCATCGGGCTGCTCTGGTCCAGACTTGGTTCCATGAGCACCCTGATTGCTGTGACAATCATGACACCAGATAGACAGTATTCTTGTTACTTTTACAGTAGTTTTTCTTCAGAGTCAAAGTGTGTGTACTTCGTGCAGTTAGTTTTATTTGTCTACAGATTTTGTTTCATTGATTTCATTGTTGGTTGATTACTGTAACTGATTATGGTAAGAAGTAGTGTAAGTATTGAAATAAGTACTTGGCAGTGCTTGGTAAGCTATTTCCTAAGAATAGTTTTTTACAAATGTGTGGAACTGGCTGGCATTGAGGACTGTGTTGGTTAAATAAAAACCAAAAGCATGTTCACAAATATGTGTATATGTTTTGACAGAAGTGTGTCATTTTGCAAACAATCTGGGAATTATGCAAGTTGAATGTGATGTTTGGATAAATGTGATTATATTTTCAAAACTGCGTGCGAACAATTGAAAAAAACTGCAACAGCATTGTCATAACCCACCACAACATCAGACACTGAGATCGGGTCGACTGTGGGAGCATCACCATCGCTCAGACCACGGGCCAGACTTCTTTGACATACCTGAGTTCTCAGTAGACGTTGAGTAAAGGCTCAGACGGGCAGAACTTGCCTTTATCAGAAATGGAACACGTATGACTCTACCATGAGATATGAAGCACGACATAAAGATTACTGAGACGAGACAGTTTCGAGGCTTTGAAAATGCCGGAATGATTCTAATGGAGGAAATGAAGAAAAAACAACCAAATGGCACTCTCATTTCCCAACTGATGGACCAATAATTCCCGCTACGTAGACTAGCCTGCTGTACAGAACATGGTTGAACGACTGCCAGCACTCTTCACAGAGAGACAGTTAAGCTATTTTTCTTATCAACCAATAAAATAATGCCAATCAAAAAGAAATTCATGGTGTGTGGCTAGAAATCCAAACACTTGGATTATTAACAGCTCTGCCATCTCTCCATCCTTACTGTCGTAGAAGTTTGTTGTACAGCAAGAGAGGAATCTGTTGGAAGTAAGACTTTGTTGAAACAGAACAAAGACAGGCTGCAGACGGAATCCAGGTTTGGTCTCGGTGAAGTCTAATTGTTTTCTGCTGAAAACAACAAAATGAAAAGAAGGGTTTTCACAATGCACACATTTCACATTGCACACATCAGCTACAGTGGCAAACGTCTTGCAACATTTCAACAGTAGTCTCTGTTCTTAAATCCCCGCCAGAGAAAAGAGGACCTTTTGAGGAAAACAGTCTAATCTTAGAAGAACAATTCATCTTCCCAGGCCAACACGTTGGAGTTTTACGTCTTTCTGAATCTGCTCTTTGTGTTCCCGGTAATTCTATCTTAGCTGGAAAAGAACATCCTGTCTTGTCTCTCTAGATAGGTCCATGGCCCGGACCTGGGACTTGGTAGCATAAACATTTGTCCTGGGACAACTGTTTTATGGCATTTGTCCTTAGGGGAAAAATGCAAAGACATCTTCTCCTTTAGGGAGAACACACACAGAGATTCAAAAGTCATACACCCGCAAAGCATTGTCAATAATTATGTGAATAATCAACACATGATTATTATAGGACATATGAAATCATGCTTAAAAGTAATTTTCCCATTACACTACCCACCCCTCTCTCTACTTTTTGGAGGCTCAAAGCTCAGTGGACCCGCAATCATTCTGGAGGGAGGTATGGTCATGGATCGAATTAAAAACTCGCCTCAGGCAGTTTGTCTGTTGTTTGGCCTAACATATGCATTGCATTTGGATTACCCAAAATGTATGGCAATACACCCGCTTATTTATAATCTGAATCATAAAAAAAAAAGAATTCCATTAAAGTCTGTACCATGTTGTACAGGTTTGCTAGGGGGAAATAGAGCCACCTTGTGTTGCAAAGAGTTGGTAGTTATTATTAGAGATGTCCGTTACCATTTTTTACTCCCCGATAACGATACTTGTGTGTTGGCCAATACCGAGTTCTGATCCAACACCAGTCGGTCATATATTAATTATGTTGGTAATTACTGTATACTGTATTCCTCTATGGATGTGATATGATTTCTGTTTCTTTTTTGTCAGTCTGGCTCAGGTTGAACTATTTGTGATACATGAACAAACAAACAATGAACGCCACGGAACTTTCTTGTCTTATCCAGTTTGACAGTCAGTTATAACTATACTTATATATATATATAAGAGCATAAATAAACTACTTTAACATAGATTTTCATTTTGTTTCTTTAGTACGTGGTATCGCATCTGCGTATAAACTCCAGTACTTCCCGATACTGATACCAGCGGATGCAATACTGATATGGATACTGCTATTGGTATTGGAATATCTCTGGCTGTTATTAGATGATAATGTCAGAAATGAGCCTAGCAAGGTTGTCCTGTTTACATTTGAGTTTTGGTACACATCCAAACTCCAAGGAGTGATGTTTTTCTTTGTGTTGGATTAATCCTTGGACTGCTCACTTTGGGACACCAAAGCATTTGTTGGACTTTTAGTTTTGCTCAGACATGCAGTGATTTTCTTGTACTGAAGTCCTGTAGTTATCAGGTGTTTATCTGTTAAACATTGGGAGACTGCTACATGTATAGAATTAGCTCACAGAAATGCGGTTTTATGTTTTTTATTTATTTTTAATATATATATTTCCATGCCAATTTCTGCAGTTTAGCTGCTGTTTTGTACTTGAAGGTGCAATGAATAAATGCTGTAGTACAGCTGAATCAACCCAGCGAATGTTTTTTTTAACTCTTGTTTTGTCCTCCCGTCTTTCTTTGACGCTTTTTATCAATAGTTTTAACTTTTTCTTACGGTTTTATCCCCGTTTCAACACTTTTGATGCTTTTTTAAAAACATTTAACTTTATTTATTTATTAACTTTAGTTTTACAGTTATTGTTGGAATTTATGGTCAATGAACCTACATTTTTGGAAACTATACTAACGTTTGAGTTAGAAAAGCAGAAATTAGGAATTATTTAGACTAAAATTAAAGGAATGGATGATCACAGACTGGAATATGACAACTTTTACTCAATACTATTCCAAAACAACTTCAATTTTTTTATCCAAATGCTATAAAATTGAATAAGACATCCCAAAATTAATGAAAGTACAGATTTGAACTTGCCAAAGAGCGTAGTGTGGAATCAATCGTGTTATTTTGGGGAATTAAAAAAAACATTGATATAGGAAAACGGGTCAATTTGACCTGAGGACAACATGAGGGTTAAAGTATGTGTTTTCCTTTATGAGATAGTAACAGCAAAAATAGAAAAGGAATGGGGGAGGGAAAAGGCCACAGGTCGGACCCAAACCTGGGCAGCTGCAACAAGGACCCATTCAAGGACAATGGTTTCCTCATTTACGTAACCTTGAAAAAATTGTGAGCAGAACGAAAAGTGTAAAGTTGTAGGTATGTAGTAATTCAAAGTAGGGTTAAATTAGATTAGATCATACTTTATTCATCCCACAACGGGGAAAATTCCTTATTACAGCAGCAGCATTTTCTTAAAAAAACACACACAAAAAAACACAAAAAAAGAAATACAGGCAAACAATAGACAATGATAGACAATGATTATATGGTACATTTTTGTCAAGCAATCCACACAAATGAAAAAATTAAGTTAAGACTAATCATGGCTATCGAGTTACATGAACATAAAAAATGTGTTAGTGGTACTACTTGATTTAGTACTGCACACTTAAACTAAACAAGCTTTTTTAACTCACTAATCTTAACATCACTTTGCTTTACATTTTTAAGGCCACGAGTTTGCATACTTTTTTTAAAAACAGTATTTAAAGGTAAGGTCAACTAATTTCATTTAACAGTGTACAAAAGGGAGTAAAACAAGACAAAAAAAGAAAGAACAGATAACTACAAAATAAAACAGGAAATGGCAAAACTAACAGAAAACATGTTCAATGATTTTTGGTTCGATCAGTCTACTAGAGTGTACTAGACTGTATTAGTCTATTAGAAATGCAGGGGAAATGCTGAAACGACGTGGGCTCTGGATGGGAACTTGACAACTGCGTCGGTCCTGAACTACGAAGACATCTGCGTCGGGCTTTGCCCTGTGCCGGGTACAAGACAGGGCCCAGTGTGTCTCAGCAGTTCGCTCATGGTGTTTTGGTACTTCCCTTTCAAAGATTTGGGTAAACTTCATGTTACTTCCTGTGATCCCCTGGACATAAACCAAAGATCATAACAGTACCACTTTCTAATAAATCCCACAATGAAAAGAGAGAATTTACTGGCTTTATGAATGGTGAATAACTAATAACTAAATCTTTAAAGGTAATTTATAAGTCATTAATAAGAACACATTTTGGTTGCCAGGGTGAGAAAAATATCTTTAGTCGTTGTTTATCCTCCTTAATATTTTTGACTTGATTTTTTGGGGGGTTTTGAGACACACAAGCATTTGAGTGGTAAACATCAGCCAGATAGATAAGAAATGCTCTCACTGCATGGCTTGAATAACGACGTTGGCTCTACGTCTTCCTCCAGCCAACAGGTGTGTGTCTGGTGTGTACTGTACATTTGGCATTTTCAGAGGGTCCTTTCATCTTTCTCCCTCTTTCAGATTCTTCCAGTCATGCAGAGCGGTCATGATCGAGGAATTAAAATGAATATGTTCATTATGAACCTCATTTCAGAACCTTTTCATGGACCAACACTGCCATCTCCTGGAACAGTGTTAGACGACCCCCATCTAAACTCTTACCAAGCCCTGAGTTTCAATAGTTTCAGTTGGTAGTACTGAGTTGTTTTATGTTTTTTCTGGTTTTGAGTGCTGAAAGCGGTGAAGGCCCTATTGAAACTGAAGTTATTATTATATTATGAGAGATTGGCATGGTGTTATTTCAGTTAGCCTAATAGCTGGTTTGATTAACATTGAGAGATCAGCTTTTGGGGGGGGGGGGGCTATTTTAGTTCCAAAGGCCAAGGGAACCTTATCAGGATGCATAGTGTCCTGATCCACGAAATGACTGGCCTTTAAAATAAAAATCTGCCTGCCTATGAATACTTATGCCCCCTGTATTTTAAGGAAGAACATTTATTTGTTTATAATACATTATTCATTCACAAAGAAAATTGGTGTCCTTAAAGGTTGGATATGCCCTAATTCTTTAGAATTAAGGCATTAATATCAATTTCCAAAAGATTGTTTTTTTTATTCCTCTTTTTAATCAACGTTAGCATGGGTGTGTAAACTTATGCAAGCCATTGTATGTAGCTTGGCAAGATGTACATAAAACTCCATTGGAGCTATACGCTAAACCCAACAGGAAGTCCGTTATTTTGAATTGAAAGATCAAAGTTAGTGTGATTTTTGCCATTTCCACATGTTGTACTTTAACAAACTCCTCCTAGAGATTTCATCCAATCAGCTTTAAACTTGCTCTGTGTCATCTTAAGACCTTAAAGAAAACTTTTCGTCATAGGGCATGGCAGTGGCGGGGCGGCCATTTTGGGCGATTTGCCATCGACACGGGAAGTGGGTGTAACTTAAGCGTACATTGTCCAATTGGCTCGAAACTTTCCTTGATTCATCAAAGTCCCCCCCGACAACATATACACGCCGATGTTGGCTCAAAGTCATAGCGCCCCCTAGTGGCAACAGGAAGTAGGCCTAAAAGACAAGGTGCTATACTTTAACGAACTCCTCCTAAAGAAAGTCGATCTTATGGTTTGACCGCCCACTATGTATAAGTCACGCCCCCTTTTGTAACATCTGAACTGTTTATGGTAGAGTACTATGTGAGGTATCAATGAACTCAGCAGAGAGTTACCTTTTAGATGGAAAGGGTTTGCCCCGACCCCTATGATTTTGCCAAGCACCCTTTCACAGCTAATAATCTGTCTGACGTAGAGGCTTGTGTGAGGTATCACTAAACGCAGCACAGAGTTCCCTTTTCATTGGTCATGGTTTGATCCGCCCCCTATGCGTTAGCCGCACCGCATTTCACAGCCAATGAACTGTATGTAATAGAGTCTTGTGTGAGGGGTCACTGAACGCAGCACATAGTTCCCTTTTCATTGATGACTATTTTCAGCGCCTGAGTGCCACGCAAATTCAAGGTTGCAAGGAGCGGCGTGGGCCTGTCCAACGCTGCTTAAAGCTTTAACATTTTTATCTATGTTTTACAACCTGGCTCTGGTGAAACGCTTTGTAAAACATGAACATTGAATACATACATTTTATTATCCAGTTTGACAGTGATTTAAAATGGAAAAATAACGTAAATTAACTGGATCAATGCATACACTACAATACCTTCCGATTTAGCATTTTAGGAGGTTTTGGAAGCTTTTTCGATACTGGTATCCGAAAATCTCAACTTAGAACTATAACCTTTTTAAAAGGACATGGAACTCAAATACACAGATGAACTGCCAGAATTTACTGATAAGTTTAAGAATACAAGCAAACTTGCTATTGCCACGCAAGGTTAGAATTTATGCATGTAAAGCGCTATTCAGACCAAAGATTTACAAACGAGATGATTTCAAACTTGGAACTACTGGCATCCAGCCGGTCTGCAGATCTCTAAAATATGGTGGTTCACATTAATGAGATAAGATGAGACGGTGTATCATCTCCATAGCAACGACTCTTTGTTCTTAGAGTCTAACTTCCGTCTTCAGTCTTTTCTGTGGGTAAATATATCATTTTTTTAGTCTAAATATGATTGTGGGGGTGCCTAAATAGCTCAGTTTGTAGAGCGGGCACCCATATATGGATGTTCACTCCTCGATGCTGCATGTCATTTACCCTCTATCTCCCCTTTCATTTCTTCAGCTGTCCTGTCAAAAATAAAGGCCGAAAAATGATCTTTATATTTAAATGTGGATAACGTTAGTGATTGTGAGGTGCTTGCTACTGTTGCATTTGTAGTGATGAATCAGCAAAAACATGTTGGATTTCTCTGATTCACGGCTTTGTTTTAAGGCCACTCGTCCCACTCCCTCTCTTCATTCCCCCCATCTCACTTGACCATGTAACGGTCCCAGTGTTGGGCAAGTTAATTCCAAAATGTAATACATTCTAGAGTACTAGTTACTCTCATTTGAGGAGCCATTATCGAACCGCTAATCTTGTGGTTGAGGACCAACTAATCTACTTCTAAGCCACATGCCACAAGTTGTAAAAATCCAGAAATGTGTTTGTCCCACTAGGAATACTTGTCTTGCATTGTTAATAAAGTAATGAAATTAATATTTATTTCAACTCAAATTATTAAGTTAAAACAAGCAGTTAAAAGGCCAATCAATTTTGACCACTTGAAAAAACAGTGCTGACACAAGTAGAGCATAAAGTGAAGTTTCAGCAACTTAATGTACTTAAAGTTCTTAGTTGAAACAAAGATAATCTTCAAGTTTGGGTAACTTGCATCTTCAAGGCATTAGATGTGTTTGTCCTACAGCTGGTCCAGTAGAGCCCTAGAAGGATCAGTCCAGCCCCGGTGCCTGCCAGGCTCAAACTGATCAGCACCTGTGTGTTCAGATAAAAGACACTGCTCGTGAGAAGAATCACAACTTTGTCATTGATCATCAAATGAACATGTAGTGAAATTGTTTCATGTGGTAATTTCTTTCACACAAAATGTCAAATTGACTAAATAAGGAATCTTGTTATTTAACAATCATTGCAATTCCAAACCCATCACTTTCTAAACCTAACCGTACTGTGGAAAGAAGAGCAATCCTGTAGTCTTGCTGGTCTGACATGGTCGGGTTCTGCTGGTTTCCATTGGAGTCCCACTGGGCCAGAGAGCTTCCATAGTCCAGATTAACAACGCCGATGGGCAAAACCCGGATCCCCCAGTAAACAGTCTTCACAATGTGGAAGGTGGCATCCTGCACAACACAGCGATAAGTGCCTGGTAATTGGACATGATGAAATTAATTTATTGGCACTGTTCCTAAATGTTGTTTACATTCATCAGCTGACAAGCAGGAGGTGTTTGTGTCATATGCTCTGTGTGTGTTGGCCTGGGTAGAAATGTCTCTGTTGGAAATCCAGTACTGTCTATAGCATTTCATTTGGAAAGTTTGAAATATATTTAGAAGCGTTCTATGTCTATAAGTTAAAAACACTGAGGCACTGATTTAAAATTTGAACAGCTAACTCAAAACCATTGCAATTATTAAAGTTAGATTCTTTAATCGTGCGGCTCTGTGATGGCCTTCTATTAAACGAGTGAAGCCAAAGGCCAGAAAGTCATCCTGTAATTTGAGAGTCAAAGAAGTCTGTATTTATGCATTTTCTTTGCATGCCCCTTGACTTGGTTGAGGATCAGCAAGTGTAGAGTCCAACCTTTCTTTTTGAATCTTCAGTTGCCAAATTCAACTTACAATTTCTCACAATACGAACCCTGCGTACAAACTCACCAGGAAATTAAGTGTGAACTTAAACCAAAATTTAGGGTTGGAGTGAGCATGTGCAGGTGTGTTTACCTGCGTCCTCCTCCTTGATGGGGTCCAGCATCACCCGGTCCAGCAGAGGAGCATGCCAGCGATCAAACAGAGAGTCGTCAGAGCTGATTATTCCTCGGGCATATCGCCACGATACCCTGAGCCATGAAGGAAATCATTCCATTTCAAACATCATTCAGATCGATGCTTTAAAATGCAAGTATACTATACACTCACCGGCCACTTTATTAGGTACACCTGTCCAACTGCTCGTATACACTTAATTTCTAAGCAGCCAATCACATGGCGGCAACTCAGTGCATTTAGGCATGTAGACATGGTCAAGAGAATCT
>NC_048413.1:181579-200387 GCF_013103735.1 Etheostoma cragini | reverse complement strand
CACAAAGAATTGAGGCAGTTCTGAAGGCCAAAGGGGGTCCAACCCGTTACTAGCATGGGGTACCTAATAAAGTGGCCGCTGAGTGTATATACAGGCAGAAAATGCCGCTACAATGCAAGGACGGTGCAGATGTGGAAGACAACACATGGCTGACCAATCAGAGCAGACTGGGCTTTTCAGGAGGGGGGTCAAAAGACAGAGGGGGAATACAGGTATATTTAGATGGACAGAATGAGAAAAATAAAGTGTTTTTTTAACATTAAAGTATCACAATAAACATATTCTAGTAGAAACCCAAAATCCAAATATGAACCTGAAAATGAGCATTATATGGGAAATTTGTTGTATAAGCAGCAAACCAATTTTTGCTACATATTCATCTTGTATACTATCGTTCAACATACTTATTTATTTATTTATTTATTTATTTATATGCTTAAGGTTTAACTTCTGGCTCAACCTTGACAAATAGTTGTTCTGTGATCAGATTTATTAATAATTAGATTATTTAATTCATGTTATCTGTTGCATTGTATGTTTGCAATGCTGTTGTGATTTTAATGTGGCGCAACGTGTGTGAATTTACCTTGTATGCTAGTAACGCTGTTCTGATGGTAATGTAGCCTGTAATGTGTAAATGGGTGTCAATAAAAAGAGCAAGGAGTGTTTGAAATGTTAGCAAATTTAAAAAAAAATCAGAGATGGCAAAAGCATGTCCCGTACTTAAGTAGAAGTACAGATACCTCTGTTAAAAATTACTCTGGTTAAAGTAGAAGCACTGATTTAACTTCTTTACTCAAGTAAAAGTAAAAAAGGAGAAGCTTGGAAATTTACTTAAACTATAAAAGTAAAAGTAGCCTTGTGAATGACAAAGCTACCTGGACCAGACCGACTAGACTACACGCTGAGGAACTACAGTGTTCATGGAGAAAATGTTAAATGGATGTCTGCCCTACAACAATACATATATGATTATTGGGACAGAGACTGGGACCCCAGGTTAATAAGATTCTGACAGAGCAGTTGGGATTCTTTGAGAATTCTCAGATCCAGTTTCTCTTTTTTAATCTTCCCTTAACATTTAATGGAATCTCCATGCATGTGTGTGTGCTCAAATATGGCTTCAGGAAAGAAAATACGCTAATTAAAGTGCGCTGAGCAAATGCAATATAGATATACTATTATCTCCTTTATCTAAAATGCATGTTTAATGCTTTCATAATGTTAAACCTTTGACTAATGTTAGCTTGATAAGTAACCTGTTGCATCACAGACTAACTCACTGCGGTGAGATGTTGCTGTTCCAGTTTACCAAAGACGCTAGCAAAGCAACACAGTACAGAAAAGAAACTGAGCAGAAACATCAGTTAGAACCCAAAGATTGTAAATTGAATGGCCGTAGCATCATTCACCCAGTGTGGGTGGACTGCTGTTTGCCACCGAGTGGGGCCATTTGTTCCGAGAGGGTGTGGTTGGGGAGGATGATGTGGGCAGGCCAGTGTTGTATGTCTGCAATGTGAATAAATCAAGTAAGAACTAGGCTCATTTTCTTATAGAAACCGATTTCTTTTTGGAGGTGGTGAAGTCGCCCCCTGCTGGAGGTCAGACAGAGTGCAAGATTAAGGCCCTTCTGCACGTTCAAGGCCCGGAAGCTTTGCCCATTATTTTTTACACTCTATGGTTGGATGTCCTTGATTGCTATTTATCTTTAAATGTTACAATTAGGGATGAAAATGACAATAGACATGAACAAGTTTGATGATTTCACAGATCTCCACAATTCAAATCAACCTCCAATAGTCTACCCTGAAGCACTGTTTGTGTTTGAGACTGTTAAACACCAAAGTAGAGGCAATGCTGGATCACCAACTGGTGAAGTGGGCTACTGCCCTGGGGCCCCAAACGTTTCTAATCTGTTTCACCTCCGACCCAAACCAGCATCACTGATGGTGGTAGGTTTGGCCAGAACCAATAACCACACCAAGCAGCGATGTCTTCGGCCACAGAGTACACCTGTTCATCACTTCAGCAAGGTGAGGCGTTAAACCAGTGGAGGTCAGCTGCACTTTAGTTTCTCTAGAAATTGGCTCCTGTATTTTAAATTGAATTTGTATTCGTAGTGGAATCCAACACACCTTGCTGGGTTTATCTAGTCCCGGGGGAGGAAACTCTGCTTCACACTTCCACAGTGAGAGCAGACATACTCTAAGGAACAATAAATCCAAAACTTTTAATTTCATTCTGCAATGGGTATCTAGTTCTGCAATATGAGATTTAAGTATATCAGTTTGTTTTTTTTAATTTTATTTTCAGATTTTTCATAGTAATGGATCACTCCTGGATCCTCCATCCTTACCTCCAGGAAAACTTTCCCATCGCTTCCATGACTTCTCCCAGACAATCAATGTCCACTCTCTGTCCTGAAGTCACAGTCAGGGTGCTAAGTCCACACTGCCACGACTCCAGACACGTCACCTTACGGACACGACACTCCTCCAACACCTTCCATCGAGCCGTTTCCACATGCAGATGACAAAGATGTGTTATTAAAGTCACAGCTATTTTCCTTCTCACATTTCTCAACCATTTAGCATTAACAATTGATGTTTAAAGGTCCCATATCATCCTCTCTACTAGAAGATGTTTGCATTCTATAATGTAAAAACTCATACAAATAGATCATTCTGTCTGAATGTACAGGTATTCGGCCTTTGTCTGAAAACACTGTTTTAGCACCTGTCTCTTTAAGCCACCCTCCCGAAAATCCCTGTCTGCTCTGATTGGTCAGTGTTTTTGGGTCTTTCACGTCTACACTCAGTGAGTCTCTGCACTGACAATGCAGCCGGGGAATGACTGTAGCAGCACTTTATAGCATAGTTGTGACATCTCAAATGTATGGAAATCTTGACTGCTCGTTTAAAGCCCCAGCTTCTGTGTGCTGTGTGCATTTTACTGCAGATTGAGCGTCTTGATACTTTCACAGTATTTAAATAGCACCTCCACCTGCCATACCTACCAAAAATAAAAAAATTATTACTTTTTACAATATGGGACGTTTAAGACGGCGTGTTACCTCTGCTCCATCTTCCCTGCTCATGCCTTCTTCCATGGCTGTCTTAGAATCGTTTAAGAAACACAGGGTTTGAGTTTTAATGCCCAGCCCACAGGTGGCGCTGCAGGGGGAGCTGTCAACAATCACCTCCACAACCACTTTCTCCACCGCCTCCAGTTCAGCTGAGCTCAGGAGATGGAGGAAGAAGAGGAGGACGAGGAGATGCCTGACAATCACTCGTTGCATTTTCATGGTTGATGGTAAATCTGCAGGAAATTTAAAGGTTTTAGTTTTTGTCATGTAGCGTAGCCAGATGGTCAAAGATGGGCAGGCTGACTTCTTCTCTTTGTACAACGAAATACTTCATCTTTCCTAAGCATGCGTTTGTATCAGCACAACTTTCCTCTCGCTCAGCAGAGGAGAGGCCGGCCCTTTTTATGATTATATTACAAATACATACATTATGTCCATTATGTCCGACAAAGCTAGAGGCTGGGACAAAGCTAGACACAGTTCACACGTGTTTACACAGTGAATAAAAATGTATGAGACACATAATTTGTATGAATTACCCCTCAAATGTATTAACCAACACACAGTAAACCCCCATCACTTGGTTTGGTTGCACGATGTTATTAACATAAATACACCATGCTGCTCTCAAACATTTCTGCATGGTGGACCAAACAAAAAGGAACAAAGAAAAATCGTCAAACCTGCTACTACACAGTGGAAATGTGTGAAATAAAATGCATATAAAATAACTAGAGCAATGGCCCCTAGTGGTGTGTGTATATAAAACGGTCGGGGTAAATCTGGGGCAGTTATCTGAACATACCCTGCGTGTTTTGTGGGTTAGGGTTCCAGTGGTGTATGTATATAAAATGAGAACAAATAATAATAATAACAACAATAATAATAATAATAACAACAATAATGACAGAAAAACATAGAAGGGTTCTACTGCTTCCTGGTTTGAACCTTAATTATGGACAAATGTCCATAAGCCCAAGGGACATGTGGTGAGTATATCTACCACTCTGTCAAAGCGTCCCACCCAACACACAGTGCTAAAGGCCTTTAACATGCAGAGTGAGTGCCCCTCTTAATTCATTTTCAATGAGAGGTGGGGGGGCAGTTTGACAGGTGACGCAACAAGCAGGCACAAATCTGTAAAACTGTTTAATAGTCTTGAATTTTTCCCTACAGAAGTGATGTGCCGTGGAAATCAATGAACAAGAGACGGATTCCAGCTGTTTGTAGGATCCCAAAATCTAAAACTGGTTTCTAAACCGTTATCAGACGAGACAGCAGAGAATCGGCACAAGGGAATGGAAGGTCCATGATTGTTACTATGCTAATTTAGCTAACTTTAGCTATCAACAACAACTGTTGGTAGCTATCAACAACTACTGTTGGTAGCTATCAACAACAACTGTTGGTAGCTATCAACAACAACTGTTGGTAGCTATCAACAACAACTGTTGGTAGCTATCAACAACAACTGTTGGTAGCTATCAACAACAACTGTTGGTTGGTAGCTATCAACAACAACTGTTGGTTGGTAGCTATCAACAACAACTGTTGGTAGCTATCAACAACAACTGTTGGTAGCTATCAACAACTACTGTTGGTAGCTATCAACAACAACTGTTGGTATCTATTTATTTTATTATAACTGGACTTGGATTAGGGAAAGGCCCTGATACCACAGTTGGGCAGGCAGGGATACAGCAGTGCACAAAATCCCCATGGTTACCGAGCATTGATCGCTTGGCGTTTACAATTTGAAGAGTAATTGTTGGCATGCTTTTATAAATCATGTTTTAATGTCAAGGCTAAGGAACTTTATGGCCGACTTTCCAACAAAAGTTAAAAAAGCACAAAAAAAATGAAAAAAAGAGACAACAATGTCAGAAAAAGTAACCATTTTTAAAAACTAAACTAAAACGGCTGCAACAATGATAGAAATTGAGGCAAATATTTTACTTTTTTTAAATAAAAACATGTCAACAAACTTTACATGGCTGGCCCTTGACGTGGTTCTCCTTTTCTAGTGAAACTGAGTTTGACACACACGTGGTACAAAGCGATGCTAACCTGCACAACATTTGCTGCCGCTGCGTTTAAGGTCCAGTTGGAGCTGCTGGGAAAGCCAAAGCGGGTCACCCTCCGTGTGAAGCTGAAGTCAAACACTAACCGAAGACGTAAAGCATCCATCCAATCAGATGGATCTCATTAGCAGATGTATTTTGAATTGAATGTTGCGTCGTGACAACCAGAGTTCCAGGCTGCAGGTCTTCCTTCTGGGGGCCAAAATGTTGAAACATAAGAAAAGCTTTGAGTTTAGTTTCATCGGAACTCTATTGGGACACTTGGCAAATTTCCTGAAACCAACTCCCAACTGTGAAAACTTCAACTCTCACACCACGGGATCCATTCAGCACACCACTCCATGGTTGTGTCTGACATCTCGCACATACTCAACATGTACACTCGTGTCGTTCAACATACTTATACATTTATTTATTTGCTTAAGGTATGGCTCCTGGCTCAACCTTGCCAAATAGTTATTGTTCTGTCCTCAGATTTATTAATAATTATAATATTTAATTCATGTTATCTGTTGCATTGTATGCTAGCAACACTATTGTAATGTTAATGTGGCGCAACGTGTGGGAATTTACGTTGTATGCTAGTAACGCTAATCTGATGTTAACAATGTGTAAATTGCCAGTTAGCATATTGTTCATGTGTTGGATATGAATATTTACAGATAGCTTAGTAGGCTAAGGCTACTTGCTGTACAAGAGAGTAAACTTTGTCGTTTTCTTTCTGTTCAGTTTCACCTGCCTGAAGTCAAGAAAAGGAGTGCTTGAAATCTTATCAAATTTATTCAAAATCAGAAATGGCAAAAGCCTTTCCCATACTCAAGTAGAAGTACAGATACATGTTTTAAAATACCCTTGTAAAAGTACAAGTATTGATTTAACCCCTTTAGGCTAAGAAATGTACTTAAAGTATAAAAGTTTTGACTTTGAAATGTGTTTGTTCCACTAGGTATTGTGGTCTTGCATTGATAATAAAGTAATGAAATAAATGTTTATTTGTCAAATGATTAAGTTAAAACAGTGACTTAGGTTGAAGTAATTATTTGATTTCAAACATTATATAATCTCCAAGTGCCTGATTGACTTGTGAGTAGAGTTTGGACATAATGAGCCAAATTCTGCAAAAGGTGTGTTTAAGCATTAGGCAAAAACTACTAAATCTATGTTTGAAACAGAAAGAATTATAACTGTGGTGCTAGGATCTCAGTGATGGACCAACAGGGCTAACACAGCACCACACACTTGATTATTTAGGGCAGAGATTTTCCACCACTGTGTACTGTGCCATGACAGATTGTCCTGTGTGTTGTAGAAAATTATCCAATTTTACAAGTTCAACAAAAAAATGTTATTGACTTACGGCAAATAATTTGGCTTTGTTGCGCATCTGGGCCTGGGCTGTGATGACTGGCAGAGAAAGCAAATACTATCCTGGGTCAGTAGGTGGCAGTGTAGCTCAATAATGACCTTGTTTGTGTGAGACAACACAAATGCCGCCACCTTGATGCACGAAGGTGACACATCACTGAGAGACGGCTGCAACAGCGATAGACACCTTTTAAAAGGGAAAAAGCAGCATGACTGGTCTAAAAACTGAAAAGAGAGCGGGACAGAGAGCTTCGTGTGTGCCTTTGTCCAGTTCCTGGCGGGAAATCAGCTTTGTGTTCATCTTCACAGGCCCGGTTTCACACGGAGGGAGTACCAACAAAGTGAGAGGCTACATTTGAATTATGTTCACTGTATCTGGCTACAATGTGTCCATTTATAACATTTTGGGTTGGTGGTGTGGCGCGGGATTTTTTTAATGTAAATTTTATAGTTTTATCACGTTTGTCCGTTTCTGTTGCTAATCTACTTCCTGTTTTGTTTTGAAATCCACTGTTAGGTTACATCCTTGGTCACTTGTCTTCCTGCCGTTTGATTATCAGCTCCGCCCTTAATTAGATTCACCTGTTGGTTTTCGGGTTCTTTGTGTTGGGATTTCCCCACTGGGACAATAAACATAATTAAACAAATCTCTGCTCTACTGAACGAGTTGGCGCTCTAAGCACACCCAAACGGGTTCTATGCTTCTTGGGGTCGGGGCGGTTGAGGCAGTGTGGGTGGTGACATTACACAACTGAGCAGGGACAGGGTCTGTAGAGGTTCTGAGTGCCAAACCGTGCACACTCAAGACTTTTTTAAAACACAGATTTTGAGTTGCAATGATTGGCTGCAGAAGAGAGACGTCCGTTCTTGGAGATGCTCTGTCCCTGCTCTGACCGCTTTCACCCAGTCAGGTTGGAGGGGACCATGCGGACTATCCACACCATGCCAACTGCAAGAAGCATGAAACCCCTTTTATACTGGGCTGGTTAAATTACAGGAATATGTACTCAACAGATACATTCTGCCCCAGTCCAGGGATAGCAAATGTAAAATAGCCTCCAGGCTAACTCTGTCACATTTTGCATTTATTTATGTATTATTAGTTTATTGTCCCTTATAAAGAAACCTATTACAAATCCAGAATTTTTCTAAGCCGACACACCGGGGCCCAGACTTTAAAATAAATAAAATAAAATGTATTTAAATACCTAATAAGCCTAACCTTGTTTGATATTTTCGTTTATATTTTCAATTCTTTCTAAATTATTACTAAGTGATTAGTGCTCTTTTCCCCCCCGTCCTACGCCATTGCTCATTGTTGACTGGGAACGAGGGGCCGGACAGTGACTGCCCCAAGCAGGGCTCTCAGGTAACACTGCTCTCAATAGGATCCCGGTCTGTCAGCTGCACACAATGGCTAATGTTCTCAGACCGCATCCTCTCATGAAGGACCAGTACAGCACAGGTAGGCCAAACCCTGTGTGCATTAAGTTTAAATTCTAAAGAATTACCTGAAGCACAGTATTTCGAGCTATGTACAGCTAGAACTGTTTGTAATTGACTTAGTTAATTTCCTAAGACATGATCACAGATTAATACAAATTTTACTTATTAGGAGAAATGCATAGTGTCGACCAGCGTTTTTGTAACGTAAAATGAAGGATTCTATGAGCTGACCATTACATTATATCCATATATAGAATATATCTTTATCTCAGCATTTGGATTGTAATTCTATCTTCTGAGTAGAAAAAGAAAGCAACTTCAGTGCTGGTTGCATGTTATACAACTACATGTGTAACAGTTTGACACTTGTTATGCAAGTCAAGCCTTTTCATAATTTTCTCCATTTTGTAGTTGTGCAACCCTACACTGTTTCTCCTCTCTAGTTCAGTATGGAAATGGTATTTCTGCCATTGAATCTTTCCCGTGTTATAGTTCATCTGCTCTGTGATGGGTCATTAACACACACACCTGCTCACTGATGGGATTAATTATACATCTCTACTCCAGCTATCTGTTTCCGCAGTGCGGTGTCTCTGTCTGCTTTGTTGTCTGATTTCCAACTCTCTCTTCTCATGATGCAGACTCTAATCCCTCCCCCCAACAGCTACACAGCATGCAGCAGGAGCTAGGGCTCCACTCCAGGTCTTTGGGTGCTGCCCTCCATCAAGTCTTTTCATGTACTGAGATCATCTAAGCTTTTTCTGTCTCTGACATCGCCCTAACCTTCCCGTCCCTGGGCCAAGCTTCTTATTCCGACTGAGGACACCTCAGGCCACCATGGCTCTCAGTGCTTCAATTCCTAACGGCAATAATCACACACATAAGGAGATCCAGCTGGCTTCCAAAAGCAGGGTGATACACAACAAGCATCCACAGAGCAATAATCATAGAGGTCAGTGCAACTCGGAAAATACGCCTTTTATGGTGTAATAACAAGATGAACATCTTCGGTGGCTTGTGACAATCTACCTTAGCCTTTAACATCATATTTCAACGCATGTTCCACTTTTAGAGGACAGACATAAATGTTTGCTTTGCTTTGTGAACTTCATTGTTTACTTTATACTCTTTAGTGATCCCCTTTGGGGAACTACAATTGACACTCTGTTGTTATTACACACTACACAGGCCTGAATACACACACCTACACCTATACATGCACTAATGGAGGAATGTCAGAGGGAGTTGGCTGCGACTGCTGAACAGGCACCCTGAGTGGTTGAAGGTGGTTTGGTGCTTTGCTCAAGAGCACCTTGGCAGTGCCCAGGAGGTGAACTTGCATCTCTCCAGCTACCAGTCCACATGTACTTTTGTCCATGCTAGGACTTGAACCAGGGACCCTCCGGTTCTTGACATAACTCCCTAAAAGCCTGAGCTACTGCCATCCCCACTGTTTAGCTTGCTGCAACAGCTGAATTTTGACATAAAATGATGTGGGTGTACAATACAGAGTCCCAGATGCATTCTGGGTTGGGCTAGGGCATGCTTCAAAATTATGGTTTGAGTGGAGTGATATTATAACGGCAGATATGGTCAATTTTACAGATCTGCTCTGGAAGTAATTACTAACATCTCTAGTGCCTCATTACCTTTCATCTGATCATTGTCTTACTCATTAGTCAGAGAGGAAAGTAATGGAGTGGTGTTAATACTGTTTCATTTTTTATCCTAAATATCACTGCTGTCTTGATCACAATATCACTGCTGTCTTGATCACAATGTATCTGACAGTGTGGTGAGGGGTTTAGTGCTGTTTTTACATGTTTTTGATATGATTTCTTTGTCAGATAATGTAGTCAAAGTTGAAGCCTCTTCAGGTCAGCCTAACCCCATTAAGGCTTCAAGGACTCACAACGAGCTTCACAAGGAACTGCTACTGGCCCACAAGAGGTAGGTACCACACAGGAGAAACACATGGTTCAGTCCTCCCCGAAATAGGAATGGGTGAACTAGAACTTCACACTGTTAAATATAACTACTATAACTGTGTGTTTGTGTCCATCATTTAAATCAAAGATGGCAAAGGTACTTACTTCCCGTACTCAAGTAGAAGTACAGATACTTGTGTTAAAAAATACTAGAATAGTAGTACTCAAGTAATTCTTTACTCAAATAAAAGTAACAAAGTATAGGCATGTAAATTTACTTAGGGTATAAAAGTAAAAGTAGCCTTGTGAAAGAAGACCATTATTCATGCATAGCTACCTGGACCACACATGTTCCTAGAGTACACGCTGAGGAACTTCAGTGTTCATGGAGAACATGCTCTTGATATGTCATTGGCTACATGTTAAACTGATGTCTGCCAACAGGCCTAAAACATCCCATATATGATTATTATGATGTATGAGACGGGGACTCCAGGTTAATAAGATTCTGACTGAGTTACAAGATATGACTTCAGTTGTGATTCTGAGAGAATTCATAGATCCACTCTCTCATTTTTAATCTTCCCCTAACATTTAAAAGAATCTGAATGGATGTATGTATGTGGGCTAAGATATGGCTTCTGGAAAGAAAATTTGAAATACTAAACAGACATTAATGAAGAAGTTCCCCAGGACATTGGCCAGGAGTCCTTCTTGATGTCCACCGACTCAAACGTCTCTCTCAGAGAAGGCCGAGGATGATGGGAATGTCTCGCTGCTTGTCTGCTGATTCTCTAGAATCTTTTTCTTCATGATCAATGATGTTGCCGTCCATACTACTATGTGCTAACGTTAGCGCCATCATGCCGCAATGATTAGCCGCGAAGTAATGCAGAATGACGCCGAATCTGTCGAGTTGTATTGGTGGAACATCAAGTGCAACGTACAGTATAGTCCCATCCAATTAGATTGAATACGGTATTGATGACGTAAAAGATAATAACGGGAACTCCAGTGAAACGATTGCAAACTTGTTAGTGAGGACTAGATTGGGACTGGATTTAAAGCTGATTCTGGTTTCCAACTTGTCCCCAGGGGTGTCTGTTAACACACAGACGGAGACAACTTCTCTCTGTTGATGCTTTATTACAATCAAGCAACGCGTAACCTAGGTAACAGGTGTAGAACAAAAACAACTAAATCACCAGCTAACTAACTTCAAATGTGCAGGAACTACAGACCAACCCAACAACTTACCTTAAATGAACTGACAACATGAGTTATACGACTTTCAGTTCTCAAGAACGCACACACACATTCTCAGCTGATTATCCTTCGATGGGACAGATAGTCTCTTTCTTTTCTCTCACTTTTTCTCCGTGTGGTGCACCCGCTCCCAGCATGAGACATGTGTCCGCGCTATTCTCCGACATGGCGACCTCTTGTACAAAACTAAAGTAACGAGCCTATTTTGTAAAATGTAAGGAGTAGAAAGTACCGACAAAAATGTTAAAATGTAAGGAGTAAAAGTAAAAAGTCGGCCCAAAAAGTAGTAACAGAAAAATCTACTTAAATACAGTAAAGTATTTGTACTTTGTTACTTCCCATGTCTGATTAATATGCATTTCACGTCTCTCTTCCCAGTCATTCTTCTCTAAAGCATGTGTTGTTAAGAATGCATGAGACTCTTTTTCTTACTCTGACAAATGTGCAATCATACACCTCCTGTCCATGCCGTCCTCCGGGCCCCTGGGTGCATGAAGCAGTGGAAACTGATACGCTTACAAGACTGGCCTGGCTCCACCATTGGCTTGTGCTAGCACACACACACACACACACACACACACACAAACACACACACACACACACATACACACACACTTACCAGTGAAAGCAATGGATCTTTATGTAGCAGCCTGTTAATCTGACCTCACACCTTTTTAACAGAATTTATACATTACTCTATTTTAAAATGTCATGGTCATGTTTATCTTTATATTACTTAAAAAAAAAAAACATACGTTTTTGGTTTCTGTTTTCCAATTTATTATCTTCCTTTGAATCGTGAATTATACAACCAGTGACCTGAGACGAGAGAGTAACTCAGACCCGCTGGTTTGTATATTTACAGCATTTGTTTTTTGAGAAGTCACTAACACCGAAACATTCTTCACAGAACGTTATTTCCTTTTGCTGTGTTCCATGGTTGAGATGACTGCAGAGACTGATAGATTTGTGAGATGGATATTATTTTCAGGAGTTATGACTTAATTATGTTTGCCTGCTAAATGTTATCAGTAAATTAGGGTACTCCCACTAAGGCTTGCTCATCCATGTATGCACAAACAGACTAACATACAACAGAACAACATATAATAAAAGCAACATAAGGTATGATCCTAGTGTTACAATAGTTGGCCTCATATGCAAGCATCATCAGGTGGAGCAGTCAGTATGCTTACAAAACAAAGAAAAAAGTAAGTGGCAGGTCAGATATCTTATGTATGTTCCCCACGCATCACTTACCCCATGCCATTATTGGCGGGAGAAAACAGCCACGGGGAAACGCCGGCGTCTTTTTGTCCAGCCTTCCATCAACATAGAGTTCATCAGCAACAGGTCTTACCCTGTTTTCTTCTGTTGGTTACCGTCCCCGTATACGGGGTGAAGCTATCACAAGAGTATGGGCATAGTTCAAATGACTCTGTACGCAATTGGATAGTCCTTCAACCAATCAGACAAAGGATCCGGGGGACGTAGAAGCGACAGCGGCATCAACGGGTTTCTGCGCTTCGGTGGCGTTTGGTGGCTATGATGAATGTAACGATAAAGTGATTGGTCGCTTCCCTATCGTCGTCCTGTCAAACCTGCCAATAGCGCGGCAGATAGATAAGCCAGTTTTTGATTGGTTCCTGCAAAATTGGCAAACTGAAGCGGGAGAATTAAAGGTGCAGGTTCCCAGACCGAGCTGCAGTGAGAAATCAGATCGCCGGCAGAGTGGGCGGGGCTTACCCAGACTAACGTAAAGCTGGTTTGGGTGTGGTTTACTGTGTGTACAGGATATTGGGTGTCACTGTGGTATTACCTGGGGCAGGGCTATAAAGGTCTGCTCCCAACAGGTGGCTGTCCCTGCATGCTGAACACTGGGATGCTGGAGAGCTTTGGCAACAAACTTTTGTTTTAAAAGCTGACTTATTGTTTATGGACTTTCCACTGAATACTGAACTTATTATTTATGGACTTTCCACTGAATACTGAAAGTATCTGACTGAAAGAAAGACTTTCCACTGAATACTGAAAGAATTGACTTTTTCCTGCGGCATGTTAAAACCAAATACACATATTGTTCATCTGCAATGCCAAATGGTCTGAAGATTCTTCAATGCCACACAGCATGTTAACAGGCAGCGCATCAGGGTTAAACTAACAGTTTAATGCCTGGATAATATCGACTCCAACAGATGCAGAAAACATTTTGAGACAAAGGGCACTGCATGCACTCTGTACTGTTACTAAATAATTGTGATTAGACTGGTGAGTGTTTCAAATTTGTCATTTCACCTGTGTTTTTTTCTTTTACATTATATCTAACAGCTGCTCTGTTTCTTCTTCTATGGGCTAAGGGGTCTTGCGCTGAGCAGCAGGTCAGAACTCCAGCAGGTGCTTGAGAGGAGGAAGAGGGTGCAGAGTGAGCGCGAAGAGGAGGGACAGAGCAGGACTTCTCTGGAGGATGTGCTGCTCCGCCGTCAGCTGAAACAACTTGAGGTAGTACATCCTGTTTATAAGGGGTTTAACAATGACAGACAATGCTCAATTTAATCTTTTTATGCACATGGCCACTCATTGTAACCACCAAATCAACTGCTTTTCAACTGAAACCTTATTTTTTGCTTAGAGCCCTGGGCATAGGCAGTATAGGCAAATGCAACTGTAAGGTCAGGTAAGCAAAATAGCAGACAAAAATCTGGAAAATTAGGGGGCTCTACCTCCTAGCCACAGCCGCCTTCCTCCAACTGGGCTCACATTTCTTGGGAACCGATGTACATCATTACTGTACATTATTTTGTTTTGAAGCATACACACACATGATTATTCATGGAAAGTTTCTCATTCTCATTCTATGCACATTATGTCCCACCAAAATCCTACATGTTTGCCCTCATCTAAAAATAATATAATGTTTGTAATCTTTACATGAATATGAAGTACTATATGGTGCCAGTGTTTGTCCTTTGCTGTTGTCAGAGGGAGAAGGAACAAGAGGACAAGGTGGAGCAGGAGTCCCAGTTGATGGAGTTTGTTCGAGTCCGACAGAACCTAAGAAAGATTCACTCTGCGATCCAGAACAAGGCTGCAAACACCTGAAGAGCTCCAGAAGTATGCACACAAATCATAAAAGAAACTCCAGCATAATCTGAGATCCTTTATCAAGCAGGTGCATACTGAAAAACAAGAACTATGAATGGATTTAATACAGTTTTTTAAAGAAAGGCATTTATTTTTAAATACTTGGAAATGGAAACAGTATTCTTTTGTAGATATGTAAAGGAATGTCGTCTGTCACTGTGGAAGTCAAATATTTATTGAGTATCATTAAGTAATTTTGCTTGATATGTTTGCTTGATATGCCGTTATTTATCAACAATATGTTGCAGAAAACCAGTATGATATCCTTTGGCTTATCAAATTTGTTAACATTATTATTGTGAATGCACGTCACATTGCTATATGAATGATATTACGGACATTATTTGTTGATACAAGTGCAGGGGTGAAACATGTAAAGAATCAGACAGCAATACCCGGAAACTTATAAGATCCCATAAACAGTATATTTGGTTGACATATTAAGATAATGTTTTAAAAGCATACTTTGGGTTAGGTGCTTTGGAAAATCTAAAGCCAAGAACACCAATGCCCACAATGCTTTCACTGAAGACTTTAGAAGCTTGATGACTGCAATAAAAATGATTTCAATTTAAGTCACAGGAGACACGTTTATTATGTGACTTTCTACACATTTGTCTGCTAAGTCAAACAAGAATAAATGTCCGCAGACATGCCAAAGGATCTATCAAGTACATGAGACTTTTCGATGGAAAAGTCGAAGTATGGACTATAATTTTTGTCATTATTAGGTTAAAAGTTAAAGTAGAAAATCAAAAGAGAAATTTTAAAAGAATTAACCTCATTCACTAATATCTTCCTAGGAAACGTTTACTTAATAAACTTCTAAGAAAAGTCTCTGTTGGATTCTTGACATGTTCTTAAACAACAGAAGTGTTTCCACCTGTGTTCTTAGGGTCGATGCATCTCACGTCATTGTAATTGACAGCCATTTGTTCCTAATTAGCATAAAGACAAGAAGAAGACACTTCAGGGCCGTGTGCAAAACAAGTTGGAGAACGTCCAAAAGACGCTGAGACGGTGGTGGTCCACCGATCACCGAACGGAAACAGAACTTTAGTACCTATGAAACAGAACTTCTATTGCAACAGGCAATCTCCAAACGAGGCATAGTGTTTAGTGTCTAGTGGTTTTAAAGCCACCGACAAAACGGAGGCAGGGAAGGGGATCACGGACTCTGTGAACCCTGTTCCTGGACAACATCGCTCAGTTGAAGTTAATTTGAAGTTAACTGAATTGAAGTTAATGGTAGTAGGCGTGCTGATGCAGAGACCCATTCAAAACCAGTTCTACAGCCCAGTGCCTGAGGAGGTCCTCTGAACCTTCCTCACCGTAGACAGGTGCTGGGCTCAGGCATTGTCCGTCCATACATTCATAAATACATACAGTGAGAAAAATAAGTATTTGAACACCCCGCCATTTTGCAAGTTCTCCCACTTAGAAATCATGGAGGGGTCTGAAATTGTCATCATAGGTGCATGTCCACTGTGAGAGACATTTTCTAAAAAAAAGAAATCCAGAAATCACAATGTATGATTTTTTAACTATTTATTTGTATGATACAGCTGCAAATAAGTATTTGAACACCTGAGAAAATCAATGTTAATATTTTTCATATCTTTTTTCATATATTTTAATATCTTCAATGCTCTAACTGAGGGAAGGAGGTTGTTCCCCAAAATCTCCCAATACATGGCCCCGGTCCTCCTCTCCTTAATACCCCATGTGCAGATAAACACCCCCAAAGCATGATGCTACCCCCCCATGCTTCACAGTAGAGGTGGTGGTCTTGGGATGGTCCTCATCATTGTTCTTCCTCCAATCACGGTTAGTGGAATTAGGACCAAAAAGTTCTATTCTGGTCTCATCTGACCACATGACTTCCTCCCATGACTCCTCTGGATCATCCAGATGGTCGTTAGCAGACTTAAGACGGGCCTGGACATGTACTTCTTTAAGCAGCGGAACTTTCCGTACCATGCAGGATTCCAAACCCTGACGTCCTAGTGTATTACCAACAGTAACCTTGGAAACGGTGGTCCCAGCTCTTTTCAGGTCCTGGACCAGCTCCATCCGTGTAGTTCTGGGCTGGTTTCTCACCTTTCTTAGGATCCTTGAGACCCCACGAGGTGAGATCTAGGATGGCGCCCCAGTCCGAGGGAGATTGACAGTCATGTTTCAAAGGATTTCAAAATTGCTACTGGGTGAAAGCATGGCAAAGTTTGTGCTCCATTAGAGCTATAGTTTTACCAAGTCACAACGTTGTAGCTAGGGCTGGATCCGGACATATGAACAATCCCCTTAATGAACCCTGACAAGGCCCACCTTGAAAAGAAGAAACCTTCAGTGATAATCTACTATGTAAATAGTCATGGAAATTAAGCAAACACATTGAATGAGAAGGTGTGTCCAAACTTTTGGCCTGTACTGTTTATTCTTTATTTCCTATATAATATATATACCTTTCAGATCGTGGAAGAAACAATATGATTGTCAAGGTATGAGTTTATTCCGTTTTTGGGGGGGGGAATCAGATATTCTGAGCTCCATACCACTCCACACCAGTTGGTGGCGGTAATGCGCCAACGCCGTGTGCCAACCGCCAGTAAATCTTGAAGAAGAAGAAGAAGAAGAAGAACCGTCAGACTTCTAAAGTGTTTGTGACAACACGTTAAGGTTGAGCTAGGCTTTAAGTCTGCGCTTGGAGCTCGAAGCCTGGAAACAAGAAGTTAGAGAAGTGTATTTGGGATTAATTTGCTTCGCCCCTTGCCAGAAACACTCCATACGGTGAGGGTGAGGGCGAGGCCGAGCCGGGGGCGGGATAACGCGACAGAAGGCGCTGACGCCTTCTTCTGGGACGTTAGTGGAGTTAGGAAGTTAACGGAAGATACTGCTAGCTACGGATTAGCAGCCGTTTCATTTGAAAATGGCCACAGAAGAACTTTCCTCCAAGCTCAGTCGTCGGCTCCAGATCGAAGAAGGAGCTGAGGATCCTGTTGCTGTGGACCTCAGCGGGGACCAGAATGGGTCGGAAGACAAACCGAGTACGGCCAATGCAGACTCGGAGCTCGGCGCTAAGCTGAACCGGCGAGAGGAGCTTAACGACGGGCAGGGTGAGCACCGGCAGCCCAGCATGAAGGTCTTCAACCCGTTCACCGAGTTCAAAGAGTTCTCCCGGATCCAGATCAAAGACATGGAAAAGATGTTCAAAACGTGAGTGTGCGACGGTATGAACGCCGACACAGGGTCCGGGTCCATCTTAGACATGCCTCGGCCGTTTTAAATGGGGTACTCCAGTGGCCTAACAGGGAAGTAGTTGAGAAGGCTCACATAAGGAAGTGGAGTCAGCAGGTTGCGGACGTAGCCTACGTTAGGCCACAGTTTGCTTTCCAAAATGTTCAAAAAGTATTAAAATATGCAATAGGGCGGCAAATAACTATTATTTTCATTGTTGATTAGTTGTTGGACTAAGACATGTATTGTTTTGTCCACAACTCAAAGATATTGAGTGCACTGTCACGTGGAATGAAGAAACTAGATATGATTTACATTGACGCTGGACTCAGAGTTTATATTAAAATGCGTTGAGAAGTACATTTCTATAAGTGTGTGTGTGTGTGTGTGTGTGTGTGTGTGTGTGTGTGTGTGTGCCTGCTCGACCAACCGAGCTAACCTGGAACCAGAGTTTTTTAACTTTATTATATAGGTCGATATAATAACAGACTCCGACCAATTCATCTATCACCAAATGTAGTTGGCGACCAGTTTAACAGCTCATCTGAACCTCTCTAACTGATCACACCAAGTTTCATAACATTAACATATAATAATTAACATATAAACATTAAATAATAACAACATAGTCAAGCCTTATGTATGATAACGACCTAGTCAGTGGCTTATATTAAACCATATCAAACGTGCTTTAACCGCGTGCAACCCCAGCCGTTTGGAGGGGTTTGGCTCCTGCCGCTGTGAGCTCTGTTTCACCCTGTCCAACAACCACGGCCACGCGCAGGAAGAGATGGTGGCTTTTAAGCTCTATAATTAACTTCTAAGGGCATAAAAAAGAAAAAAGTAAGTTTAATGTATTAAGAAAATAGAGTAAATAAAATAACTTTGGCTGTATATCATTCACACAATAATTTACATTTTTACAAAGTTAGCACCAGTTATGGAATGTAGACTAAGTACATTTACTCAAGTACTGTACTTAAAGATGAACTGAACTGAAAAACTAACTTTTGATAACTTGTTGGTTATGATAATTACAAATGAATTACACAATTTTTTTTTTTTTTAAATATCAATATAGCTTTTTTTTAAGCAACACAAAAATTGCGTTTGTTAGTATTAGAATGCTGATAATATCGATGACGTCACTGGCATGGTAGGCCCTCCGAAGGTATAAAGGCATTGGCTGCAGCACATAATATACACATGAAAAAAAGTCATTTTAATGGCACGGATTACTCATTTGAGCCTGTGAGGGACAG
>NC_048413.1:175112-181479 GCF_013103735.1 Etheostoma cragini | reverse complement strand
GACAGGCCTGTAGTGTCTGACTGTGAGGGACAGGCCTGTAGTGTCTGACTGTGAGGGACAGGCCTGTAGAGTCTGACTACCACCACATGGAGGAGGATCAGTTTCAGGCTCCACTGAGGTACAGGATCGCTTGGTGACAGCAACCGGTGAAAGTGACCGGTGTGTGTGTGTGTGTGTGTGTGCAGTTTACTGTCATGCACCCTCCTTTATTGTATCCAAGCACATTATGCATTTTAGGAAATAGACTGCTTATACATCGTGTCCATTTAGAGAAAATAGAAAAACATGGTTAAGGTCCTGTTCGTTAACGAAAATAGAGGCAGATAAATGGAAAATGTAATTGGACGCATTAATCCAATGGGATCGCTTGTTAGCTGAATGTAGGAGAGTTACCCCAGTTTGACCAGAGATGCTCGGAAGATTCACGAGTTTTGCGGAGTTGGCAGATTTTTACTATGGAACTAGCAGCTGTTTCTGCATCAACAATGTGCCCTGAGACGACAAACATCAGCTAGCTTCAGGCGGAGTAGAGGGGGACGTTGGATTATGGGGTTTAGTTAGCGGCTAACATCCGCTAGCTTCACAGGGATGTTGGATTCTGGGGTTCAGCTGAGACGGCGAACAGCTAACGCTAGCTTCGGGGGGGGACGGGGACGTTGGATTCTGTGGGTTAGCTTGCGGCTAGTAAATACATTATCGATTTGGGATATCGTCGGAGTCTGGGTTATTTCTACGGTCTATGGTCGGCGTTACAAAATTAATACAAGTCAGTTGAAACAAACTTGTCCCGAGAATTAAAGGATGTCCAGGCTCTGATGTAAAGTAGAACTCTGCACGCCGGTGTGCAGTGGATCAACAGAGGTAGTGGGGACTTGAACTTTTACTATTTCTAAAATCATTTTCTAGACATAACAATAGATTCTTAGCTTTTTTCCTGGCAGCGGCTAATTTACCAAGTGATCCTTTTAAAAGGTGAAGCGTTTTCTGTCAACGATGTGGCGACGGGGTAACGTTAAACAAATAAAACCGGCTGGATGGGTCTAACGTTAGCCATACGCTTCCCCGACTGGGGGGGGGGGGGGGGGGGGGGGGGGGGGGGGGGGGTGAATGTATTTGTTTCAAATCAGTAACATAGGCGCAATGACTGGCACATAACGTTAAGTAACATGGCATTTTCATCTGTCTAATCAAATAAAGGCCAAAAAGCCCAACAAATTCTCTATTGGGAAACATGGGGAAAAATTGTGTAGCAGGTCAATTTCAGCTGTGCACCCCTACATTTCCTGCTTGTGCCCTTACCTTAAAATGCGCTGTTGGGGGGGGGGGGGGGGGGGGGGGGGGGGGGGGGGGGTTGTTTAGCTGAAGAGCTTTAGGCTTAGGCAACAGGAAACACTGAAATAGATTGACCGAGCAATGTGTGTGACTTCTGTTTCTGTGTCGTGCTCTGCCAGGATTCTTCAGATTGCTGTCATGTACAGGCCTGTCTACACAGTTTTAAATGCACTACATACAAATACTCTTTGTCCAGCCGTCTTCACAGGGTTCAGTCCCAATAGACATCTTTAAACATTTCTCTTGAAACCATTCTGATGTAAAAAGAAAAACCATGGCCAGCTGTGGAATTGTTGAGTATGGGGGGAAGTAAGTGTGTCCATATTCAAACTAATGAAAAAACAGATCTTTTTAGAGGAAGAACATCGTCTGGTCAAGTCTTATCAAAAGCTGTTTGGTTTATAATCAAAATCAGGTGTATTGCCAAGTCCATTTTCACATACGAGGAATGTAAAAGTAAAGTCACTCTCTGACAGTCACTATTTGACATTGAGTTCCCCGCTGGACAATAAAAACGAAACTTCCCCACGAGATAAGAGTAACTGCACACACACACAAATGTGAAATGGACCTGTCACCAACCTGCAGCTTCAGAGCTAGTCTAAAAAAACCTCCCACAACCATCTACACAAAGTAAAGGCCCCTGTTTTTCTGGACCCAGTGGGGAGGAGGGCCACAACATCATGGCCACCAACAAGACTTAGCAAAGATGGTTCTTGCTTTGGCTTGAACTTCTGGTTATTCGGCAGCGTTGCCCCAGCGGCTTCGCTCGCATCTTTCTCCGCCACCATTACATAACTACAACTCAAACTAGATCCCAACCTCGACGTCATCGTTCTCAGCCACTCAAAGATAACAGGGCTAATGCAGGGATGGACTAGCCCTTTGGAAATAAGAAGAAAACCAGGCAAAGCCAGTCTAGGGTTCTGTTCTTTTGTTCTGGCTCAGTGAGTACAGAACAGGGTTTGTATTGCCCATACCTTTGTCCCAAGTCAATGAAATGGGATGGGAAAAGAACCACCAAACCAAAACCAGGTCCGTATAGGCTAATACTAAAGCTCTTAAAAAGCAAACACACTGGATCTCAATTAGAGAAAAAAAGTTATCAAATCTGCTGATAGGCAAGGCAGCTTTATTTGTGTAGCACATTTCAGCAACAGGGCAATTCAAAGTTCCATAACAAAATCAGTTAAACCGATAAAACACAAGTACAAACAGTTAAAAATCATAAGCATTAAAAACGATAAAACACTTGAATAGACAGTTAAAAAACAGAAACATTAAGACCCATAATCCACAAGAATAAAAAATACAGTGCAGCATAAGAAATTAAACATTAAAGAAATTAACAGTAATTTAAAGAAAGGCAGCATCAAAAAGAAAGGTCTTCGTCCTTGATTTAAAAGAACCGAGAGTAGCAGCAGACCTGCAGCTTTCTGGGAGTTTATTCCAGATCTGAGGAGCATAGAAACTGAACGCTGCCTCCCCCTGTTTAGTTCTGACTCTGGGGACAGAGTAGACCTCTCCCAGATGACCTGAGAGGTCTGGGGGGGTCATAGTGTAGTAGCAGATCAGAAATGTATTTTGGACCTAAACCAATAAGTGATTTATAAACTAGCAAAAGTACTTTGAAATCAATTCTTTGAGGTACAGGAATCCAGTGTAAGGACTTCAGAACTGGAGTGATGTGATCCAGTCTCTTGGTCTTAGTGAGGACTCGAGCAGCAGCGTTCTGAATCAGCTGCAGCTGTCTGATTGATTTTTTTTGTGAGACCAGTAAAGACCCCGTTACAGTAGTCAAGTCTACTGAAGATGAAAGCATGGACCAGTTTTTCCAAGTCCTGTTGACACATAAGTCCTTTAACCCTTGATATATTCTTAAGGTGATAATAGGCTGATTCTGTAATTGTCTTAATGTGGCTGTTAAAGTTCAGGTCTGAGTCCATGACTACACCAAGATTTTAGGCTTTGTCTGTTGTCTTTAACATTATTGTTTGAAGCTGAGCGCAGACTTTTAATTGTTCCTCTTTTGCTCCAAAAACAACCACCTCAGTTTTTCCTTCATTTAATTTCCGAAAGTTCTGGCACATCCAGTTGTTAATTTGTTCAATGCACATAGTCAGTTTTTGTATTGGACTATAGTCCCCTGGCAATAAGGTTATGTAAATTTGTCAAGATGGATGAAATGAACAGGGTACAAATCAGGAAAGATTCTGGCATGGCAGAAAAGAAAGGAGGGGCTGCCAGAGGTACTTCTGCTAGGAGTCATTGGATGGGAACACATTAATCAAGCTTTTACACACTTTTACAAAAAGGGAATCTTGCTTTGATGTGGACATTATTTTGGATAGCCTGGATATTACAAGAATCCCAGAAGAGGTTTAGATTAAACAAGAATAATAATAAGAAACAAGCTCTTACAGCTCTCTGTTATGATTATTAATGGATCAGTCAGCACTAACTGGTAAATTGTGGATGGAGTATACATCACAAACGATTTCCATTGTCAATATTGGAGCTACAAAGAATAATCGATTTGATTAGTTAATCAACAACCATTTTGATTATTTATTGAATTAAGTAATTCTTTTATGAAAAAAAATATTCTTTAATAATTTTTATTTCTTTATTCCTATGTCAGTAAACTGAATATTAAGGGTTGGGCGTTGGCAAAAAAAGCGACATTTTCACCATTTCCTGACATTATATATAACAAAGAGCTAATGGATTAATCAAGAAAATCATTGACAGAGTAATCAACCATCTAAATAACTTATGCCCTAGTCCTTATAATGGACTACAGGCAGAAGCCTGCTATCTTAAACAGACACCTCAAAACCGGGATAAATGAAACCCAGACTTTATGCAAGGCTTACAGGTTGCACAGCATGCTCTCGGTGGGAGGTGTGTAGCGGAGCTGTAACAAACCAGTTCTCTACTCTGTTAAGGTATGATGCTGGGAAAGACAACTACATTGACCTGATGGAGCTGAAGCTGATGATGGAGAAGCTCGGAGCTCCACAGACCCACATTGGCTTGAAGAACATGATCAAAGAGGTGGACGAGGACTTGGACAACAAGCTTAGCTTCAGAGAGGTGAAACAGAAAAGAACCAATTAGAATCAGTCAGAGGATGTGATAGTCCTTCTGTCTACATCTATGTATTTCTGTTCTTTCTGTCCTCCTCAGTTCCTACTCATCTTCAAAAAGGCAGCAGCAGGAGAGCTGGCAGAGGACAGCGGCCTCAGTGTCCTCGCTCGCCTCTCTGAAATTGACGTTTCCACAGAGGGGGTCAAGGGAGCCAAGACTTTCTTTGAAGCCAAAGTAAGTAGTAGTAATGATTTCATGTACACAGTCAATTTTTTTTAGTCAATTCTCTAACACAAGTGTTTTACGAAGAGATATATACGGTATCATATTTCATTATAAATTTAATTAAATTAGGTGTGTAATGGTGCACCAAAATCACGGTTTGGTATGTTCCTCGGTTTTGAAGTCACAGTTTGGTTCATTATATACAGTACGATTTTTAAAGCTGTCCACCCTCTCGATCTGAGCCCCGCTGATCCTGAGTCAATGGTAGATCCTCTGCTAGTTTTTGTGACGTTCGGCATGAGGTAGTTTTACTAGCACCAATTCTCAAGGTGGTTGGTTTCCATTTCTCATCATTATCTGTGATCTGAACCACCACAGCTGGATCGACAGCAAACTATACAATGATGTTGGAGTCTGACGTGGCCATGCAGTCATAATTGTATAATAAGTACAGCAGGGGCCTCAGTACACAGCCTTGGGGGACTACGGTTATGAGGTAAAGGGGGGATGAGACATGGTGGCCCAACTCACACTACCTGGGTCTTGCTGGTATGAAAGTCGAGGACCCAGCTGAACAGGGAGGAGTGCAGACCTTCTGTAGGTCTCTTAGCTTATTGGCCAATATAGGGGGATTATTGTTTTAAATGCTAAGTCATATCTAATGCATTGCCAGCTGGGGAAGACCACACTCTCCCGGAGCAGAGTTTGTACAAACCCAGCAGACAAATCCTACGGACTTTAGAGATCACTTGGTGATCACCCTCTAGCGCCACCATGAGGTTGACATTTCAGATCATTTGAAGACACCAGGATAATTATCTTCGTATCATCTACAATGAAGAATGTGTTTTCATCCACACCTGTGGATCTTTTAAGTATCCCATGATAATGCTGTTTTGGGCTTGAGATATCGGTTCAGAAATGAAAATATTTGGTAACCATGGTGACTGTAGATCCTCATCTCTGTAGATGGTAAAAGAAACCTTCCCTAAAGCTAAAACATGTAGCACGTTTTCCTACTTCCAAAGCCTGTAGAGGTCTGTAATTTGTTATCATAGGTATAGTACACTTCAACTGGGAGAGATGGAATCTTAACCAAAAATCCAGAAAATGTCATTGTTTGATTTTAAATAATTAATTTACATTTATTGCATGACATAAGTATCTGATCACCTACCAACCAGTAAGAATTGCACCTCTCACAGACCGGTTAGGTTTTTTTTAAGAAGCCCTCAGTTGTAAATGTAAATGTGCTGTATTTATATAGCGCTTTTCCAGTCTTAACAACTGCTCAAAGCGCTTTTACATCTACAGGAAACATTCACCATTCACACACATTCATACACTGTGGCCGGGGCTGCCGTACAAGGTGCCACCTGCTCATCAGATTAACATTCACACACATTCACACTCCGATGCGCAGCACTGGAGGCAACTCGGGGTTCAGTGTCTTGCCCAAGGACACTTCGACAATGACTGCGGTGATCGAACCACCAACCTTCCGATTGGCAGGCAACCACTCTACCACTGAGCCACAGCCGCCCCAGTTCTCCACTCGTTACCTGTATTAACTGCACCTGTTCTCCACTCGTTACCTGTATTAACTGCACCTGTTCTCCACTCGTTACCTGTATTAACTGCACCTGTTAGAACTCGTTACCTGTATTAACTGCGCCTGTTAGAACTCGTTACCTGTATTAACTGCACCTGTTCTCCACTC
>NC_048413.1:146725-175012 GCF_013103735.1 Etheostoma cragini | reverse complement strand
CGCCTGTTAGAACTCGTTACCTGTATTAACTGCGCCTGTTAGAACTCGTTACCTGTATTAACTGCGCCTGTTAGAACTTCCTGCCCTGGAGTAGTAATAGTTTTAGACTGACAGGTCTTCTCATTCTTTCTAGTGCTACTGTGTTTAAAGGTGATTCATTTTATCTCTAATTGTTATAATTTGATCATTAAAGAAGCTCATAAAGTGGTTCCTACTCAGAGAGTCCCAGCTCTATTGAGCCACCTGTTCCTAGAGCTCGATCAGCCTGGTTACAGTGCTGAAAAGAAACCTGGGCTTGTTCTTATTTTTCTCTATTGGTGATGTGTAAACATCTGGCATTTCTGAGGGCCTTCCTAAACATCTTCAGACTGTCTGGCCAGTCTAAACAAGATTCTTGTTTGGAACGCCCTTTACTTTCAAGTTTTCGTGACATTTGTTTTAATTTGCGAGTTTTGGGAGTTATACCAAGGTGCTAGTTTCCTTTGCTTTGTCATCTACATAACTAAAACATGAAAGTTAATTGTCATAGTCTTCTTTTTGAGAGGAACAACAGTCTAAATTCGTCTGTAAGCAGGTCGTAGCAACTTCTACATATTTATGTTTTATTAAAGCATGACATTTAGAGTTAGATGTTGTTTGAATAGCTCTCTTAGATGTACCTACAGCACTGTCAGATAGGCATCTAGTGTGGAACCGTTTGTTTAATTTTAATTAAAGTAATATTTCATTTGAAAGTTATTAGTGGTATGATAACAAAGGATTCTGCAGAAATACAAATATGGATACTATTTAAATGATAGGTCAAATAACCATTTTACCAGATTTAAAACCTTGAGATTAGAATAAGGAATGCTAGTAGAAATTTCTGATTTCGTTTTGGAATTCAGAGGGACTTATTTACCATTTTTTTAAGTCAATTTGATTTACAGTGTCAAGTCATGACAGGAGTTATTTTAGGGCACTGTATAGATAAAGTTGGTCTAGACCACACTTAATAATATTCATAGACCCAACAGTTTCCCCCAAGAGCAAGATGAAAGCTTCCTTTAAACAAGCGTCAACCTGGGACAGACCCTGACTCTTGGTGGGAGGCCACCTGCTGCTGCTGGTTGGGACACTGATACAGATAAACAGAAATATGATTCAGAATACTTATAGCATGATAAACTCAGGCAATTATACCAACAAGAAATAGAACTATGACAAGAAATACTAGTAGTAGCAGTGCAGGGCGTCGAGCAGGACCACGGCAGCAGCTCCAGTCATGATTTAGGTGCTACTCCAACCCATGGAAAACGCTCCGGGGCTGCTACCAACAGGCTTTACTGGGACGTGAATGCTCACAAACACAGTTTAAAAAAAGGTGCAGTTGAATTAAGAAATATCTGATACATGCACCAGTAGATCAGTCCGTAGAGACAGGGCTTTAAATCTGGAGGGTAGCCCGTCCTGGATGTTTTTGAACTCCTCCTCCAGTTTCCAATCTGCACGCAACGTGGCACATAGCGTTTGGTCAGGTCTATCTGGAGATGCTATCAAAATAATTTAGCAACGTCAAACTATTGCAATGGCTATGTACTGCAGACTCTGCAGCTCGCACCTTGCAACATGTCCTGATGTTTGCCTCCCCCAACGTCCCTTGCGCTCCATCCCATGTAAGGTGTATGATTTGCTGTTTGGCAGGTCCAGGCCATTAACGAGTCCAACCGCTTTGAAGCAGAAATCCGCCAGGAGCAGGAATCCAAGAAGAAGCAGGCCGAGGACCAGAAACAGAGACGCGCTGCTTTCAAAGAACTGCAGTCAGCCTTCAAGTGACCGCCTCCCTCTTCTTCAGGACCTCCCGCTTTTTATGCTGCACTAATGTCAGTTTGTCAATGTGTGTGTTTGAATGCTCCATGTATGTCAGTGGTTGTCCTGAGTCAAACACAGGCTCATGGTGCCCGACGTGCTTGTCAGGGAGCTTACATGTATTTTTTCATTATAGTTAATTGGTACTGCTTATTAGGGCTTGGTTTCAAAAAATCAATTTTCCAATTCAGTGTGATTGATCTGATCTTTACGATTTAGAAAAGTCACAAGATTGATCTTTTAAGAGGCTCCATTTTGTTTTAAAGTAGACTGAAGACATTGGAGTATTTCTTAGATTGGCATCAAATGAAACTACACAAAGTTAAGTGAGGACAAAGCACCGGCACGGCCATGTGGGCCTGGAGGGCTTTAAGTGTCTCCGCATCACCCCCTCTGCACTGAAGAAAAGCACACGTTCGCTTTCTGTCTCTATGTAACGGCTTTGGGAGTCAGTTCTTAAAACAAGATTCCTATTTTCAATAATGCTACAGGTTAGAGGATTCCTTGTACAATTTACAGCATCTGAATCTTTTTGTACATCCATTAATATTAAGTAATATATAAATTGCTATGCAGTATTTTGGTGTCAAACTTATGGATTTGTCCCTCTAGTCAGCCTACATAAATGGCTTACCTAGACCTGACACAAAGTGCTTCTCAGTCTGAACACACAGCATGTGTTGTCTTTTCTGTAAACTGGCCAAAATGATCCCGTGTCCATGGCGTTCTATTTTGTAGACCAGTTCTAAATACGCGTGTCCCCCGGCTTCGGCTACTCCGGGTGTCAGCTTGTCTGAGATGTATCTGACCCCTCATTCCAGAACTCAAGGTAGTGTTTAATGATGAACAAACAGCTGAGCTCTTTTTTTATTGACGGCTCTGTATTTTTGTACGTCGGGGTTGGGTGGGTATTGAGTAGATTTTGGATGTGGTTCGGGATGGTTGTGGTGGGTTTTTTATGAGCCCTCTTAATCACAGCTTTGAATAATGTACAGTATATTTTAAATGTAGGTCTTCCCAGCCATTGTTCTTATCATTTTAATAGCATTGTATTATTAAATCCTGGTTTATGTCATTGTTTCACCACTAGCTGCTTTTACAAAGAATCCAGTTCAAACGAATGAACAAGTCGCAAACACACACGTTTGAATTGATTGTTATGCAACCAGAATAGCCTAATCATAAACTAGGTTAAAGGGACTTTTCTTTAATAATTCCATTACTATGTGTGAAACATGTTGACTTCACATTTGTTGTCATGGTGATACTACCGCAAGGCAGGTGCATTTTAAAATGGAGCGCATAGCCTCCCTTTATCCACAACTACTCCATCTGTGATGTTAAATCCTAAACGTTTTCTCAATTACTACTCCAATGGTTTGGTGTCATGATGACTTGTTCAACGGGGATCGCTGGTTTCCTCCATCATTTTAGTAATAAAGGGACCAACAAATAGTCTTAGTTACTGACAGGGCAGGCAGTAGGTCCGTACCCAGGGTAGTAGGTCGGCACCCAGGGTAGGTCGTCCGTACCCAGGGTAGGTCCGCACCCAGGGTAGTAGGTCCGCACCCAGGTCACCCAGAGTAGGCCTGCACCATTCGGGGAAAATATAAATCACCTTTTTTTTTTCTTTTTTTTTTAATTAGAATTGATATCACGATTCTCTGCCATTGGCAGTACCAACCACATGGTTTTTGGCGCCGATAGGACAGCCTGTAGACGGAGGGGCTGCATCTCCGGGAGCGCTTTAAAACCTGTTTCATACAGTCTGTTTAAAACTCACAGAAGAACGTAGCAGCGTTTGGGATGCAGTCGGCTCAAAAAATTAAATGATGTTTTTTTTTTTTATAAATCAAGTTATTTAAAATGAAATCATGAACGTTGAATGGCGTTTAATCAATGCCTTGCCGTAAAATAAACAACCGTTTACACATCCCAGTGTTGATTAGTGTCTGCAGTTGTAACTAGCTGAATAAACTACTTAGTAGCTGTAGAGATAATGATCTCTTTCAAATATTATGCATTTATGTCTTGGATTATTTCTAAAAGGAGTGGACCAGCATGAAACACTGGCCACCTAAAGGAATGCACACTTTCCTCATGTGATGTATTACAGTCAAGCACTTTGTAGGGCACGTTTTAGAAAAATATTCTTATGGATGATGTAATTAAACTATATGCCCTTGGCCCTCATATATTTAAAGCATTCATCAAACGTGTCAAACACACCCGCCAAATGTCAGGATTATCATTTTAAATAGACACAATCTAATATCTTTCTAATATTTGGTGTCTTGGTACAGTGCAATTTAAATTAGTTTTATAAAATTAGTGGGACTGAAATGATCTTCATGAAGGCTTTCCATAAAAGACTTTGAAATCAGTTTTAGGATGCAGGGTTTCTTTAAAAGGTTGATGGTTGAATTGACAGTTGGGTGTTGCAGCTCTGTTAGTGAGCCCCCTTTGGGGGTTTCAGGGTTCAGACATATCTTAGGGTGGTCAGTGAGTATTGGGGATTTTTCTCACATTTATTATGTTTTTCCATATGAAATGAATAACTGTTGTTGCCTGCTGTAACAAAACACTGTTAGCTGCAATATATGGATTTTTGTACTACTGATTTTTCCAGAATTCCCTCAGTATTCAAAAGAAGCCCCATTTCTTTTGGAAAATGAACAAAAACAAATGATGAAGTCTCACACATCAATCACACGTCATTCCATTAAATATGACCTAAATACTGATAAATAATTCCATGAATACCTCAACTCAATTCCATAATGTCCTTATTGTTACCAGAACAGTGCCCCATGTTGAAGCTACTGTCATTATGCTCAGTCCTGTGGAACAGCAACATCAATGTGAATGGAAATTATATCTCCATTGTTATGTAACAATTTCTTTGTCAAGATTTTCTTTTCATTCTTGGTCCAGCATTCTATCATACTACTCTCATGGATACACTGAGAGACCCGTACCTAGGTGGGAGGGGATGTGGGGGTCTCTGGGCTGGACAACAATCAGGGAGGGGTTTTAAACTAATATGAGAATTATTTGATTTTTATTTTGTATTCCCTTGTTTTTTTTGTTATGGTATGTTGAAAAACTGTAATACACCTTATGTTGATCTCCAATAGCATGCATCCTTTTATCACAATAAATTGTCTTTAGATTGTGTCACCACTGTCATTGTGCTACATCAAAAGAGATTCAGAATCAGAAAAACTTTATTGCCAAGTACTTGTTTTACACATACAAGCAATTTGATTTGGTGTTGTAGGTGTATGCCACACACTCTAAACAGAGGTTAAGAAAATTAAGGATGAGAATATAAACAATATAAGTATAAATATATATATGCACAGTATGTATTAAAAATCAAAAGAGCAGTCCAGCAGAGTTAGCACGTGGCATGTAGAGCCAGGGGTGGGGGGTGGAGAGCTTCAGGGGGGCTTTGGGCCTTGTTGATGACGCTAGTTGCAGATGAGAAGAAAGGGCTGTTATGGTGTGAGGTTTTGGTCCCGACTGGGGACCGGTTTTGGTTGGGGGCTCTTTGGGCCCTATCTTGCACCCAGCCAAATTGACTTTGTACACTGACACATGTATCATTCCTATTTTGCCCTCGACACACAGCAGACTTTCCCCTCCACAGACTCCCGGCGGTAAATTAAGGAGTGAACTTTCTCCATTGCACTGTGAGATGGAATACACCTTGGGACAGAGAAGTAGAGCAGGAGGGAGAGGGTCTACAGGCCCAGACAGACCCCTCTCTCCCTCACTGAGGAGGAATGTAGGCCTCAGCTACGCCTGACCCGTCAGGCTGTGACTAACAGGCTACTTTACGTGTCCATTTCATTGGCTCTTTTGAAGACTTGAGCTGGCTGCACATGTCTAAATGAAGGCTCTCACAAATAAATAGTCCGTTTTACATTTTCTGAATTGTTAGAGTGCCTTGAGTATTGAAGTTGTTGAGTTGTGTGTCCCTGATGTTCCTCCATGCCCAGGGATAAAAGAAAGCTTATAGCTTAGGCCCAAACTGTGTGTTGTGTTGTTTCTGGTTTAAAGAAGTCCTGTGACCTCTGTGTTTGTTAGACAGATTCAGTACTGGGCTTCAATGAAAGCCTAAAGGGTCCCCTTTCCAACGACACCAAGCACCATATTATAGAATATTGACAATATCCCTACCATGAGCCTAAACCAGATATAGCCTACCCAGGTTTCAAAAACAGAATTTGTCTTAAGGGGTTAGTAACTTCATGAGCTAAAGAAGGGATTTCGCCACCGCCCCTGCACTATGGGGATTTTTCTAGTACTAGGAGTGTATACCTATGAGACTTTGTCCCCCCCCAGATGATACCCATGGCTCGTGGACTAAACAGTTCACATACCAGTTGGTGGCGGTAAGTCACCAAACCGTTTTTTGCCAACCGCCGTCGAACATAAAGAAGAAGACGGAAGAAATAGTAGACGAAGAACAACGACTAGAACTTTGACCTGGAAGTTCTTTCATTTTGGCCGAAGATAAAATTGTCTCTTTATTTTTCCTATGAAGTCAGTCAGGGGACCAAAACCATGAAACGAACTGTAATTTCTGGTCTGAAATAAGTCGTGCCGCACACCGAGAGACAGGAAACATACCAGTTAAGCATTTATCGTGTAGTCGATCTAAACAGTCACACAAATCGCATCCTGCCCTTAAAGAACCTTTGCTGTGCTGTTAGCACTGGGAGGCTAACTTCGCTTTAGCCGCCTAACGTTACCGAACTGTTATTGTGTTGGACTCGTCAGGGATATCCATAAGGACAGGAGGTAATGTAAAGTCTTTCTTGTATAATTAGCTGTATATGTTGTTTTGCTTGCTGACTGCTTCGTTTGGCTGTAGCGTTAGCTGTAGCATTTAGTTTTGGACACGTTAACAGCGAACGTGGACTAGTCTACGATGAGCATTCCCAACAAACCAAGACGCTAATCAAAGGGATGGGATTCACGTTTCTATAACGTTACCGTATCAAATGTTCAGCTTTTTAGTCGCCGATAGCGAAACAGGGTCCCGTTTCCCTTCCGACTGTGGACCATTACTTAGCTATATCAACATCTTGCTATCGTTAGCCAGCTTCCAAGCTAACTTCCATCCGGCACGTAGCTAGTTGCTCCAGCTGGATGTGTGATGGAGCTAGCTCTGTGTTGACTGGAGCTAGCTCTGTGTTGACTGGAGCTAGCTCTGTGTTGGTTGGAGCTAGCTCTGTGTTGGTTGGAGCTAGCTCTGTGTTGGCAGGAGCTAGCTCTGTGTTGGCTGGAGCTAGCTCTGTGTTGGTTGGAGCTAGCTCTGTGTTGGTTGGAGCTTTTGTTTGGTCGACAGTAGAACCCGTCTCTACGGCAGTTACTGAAGTAAAGAGTCTGTGAGGCTGGTGTGTTTCTATAACCACTTATTTACTTCATAACTAATAACTCTCGTTATAGAACCAGGTGAAATCCCCAAACCACTTGACATGCCCCGCCACTGTACCCTAGCTTTCTGCTAACCTCCGGTGGACGTCTGACTCAGAGGAAGGCACTGGACCGCTGCATTGACCTGGCAGGACGGTCCAATTCCAGAATATAATCATAAATCATCCCAATGTTAAACGGAAGGAATCAGACATTTGACTCATGGCAGTGCACTATGGAATGCCGTTTTGGTCAATATTAAATAAATGATTAAATTAATAAATATGCCTTTGAAATGCATCATGAAATAAATGAGGCAATAAATAATTAAATACATGTAAATATTCATATATAAACCAGTTTATTAGTTAAATATAATAAAATGTTTTACCTTTTTTATGGTATTTTCATTTCATAAGTCCACGTTTATGCATTTCAAAAGTCTTTTTTCATACATCCACATTTATTTATTTATGTGTACATTCATTTCCTAGTGCCACATTTGATTTCCCTTTTTCATGTCGGGGGGGGGGGGGGGGGGGGGGGGGGGGGGGGGGGGGGCCGTGGCAGGTCTATCTCTTACATTGAGAACATTCATTCTAACCCCAACCGGCCGGTCAGACACCGCCTACCAAGAGCCTGGGTCTGGCCCAGGTTTCTTCCCAAAGGGGAGTTTTTCCTCGTCACTGTTGCTTGCTCTGGAGGAAACTACCAGAACTGTTGGGTCCTTGTAAATTCTGGAGTGTGGTCTAGACCTGCTCTATCTGTAAAGGGTCTTGAGATAACTCTTGTTATGAATTGATACTACAAATAAAATTGAATTGAATTGAATGGGGGGGGGGGGTTAGGGAATTATAAATGTTTTTGCCCACCGTAGCCTACTCTTTTGCTCATTAAGTAAGTTAAGTCCTCTAAGGCCTTGTTTACAAAGTTAGCCAGCATGTTGCCTGGAACATCCAGAGGCGGGCGCCATCCCCGGTGCTTGTAGTACCAGCGGTAACGCTGACTTCTTGGACTTGGAAATCTTCCACACAAACTGTGGTCAAGCCAGCCGGCGCTCTGATCTCCGTGGTCCAATCAGCCGACTGTAATTGTAGTGCACTGTCATACCGGCCCGCGTGGTGAAAGCACTCAAACGGCCCAGATGGCCGTCAACCATTCAAAAAGTACTTTTCTGACATATTTGTCACTTTTTTTCAATGTTGTGGGTTCCTTTTGAGATTTTTTAGACAAATTTGACTTTAGGACAACATGAGGGTTAATACAAACTACACTTAAAAGCAAGATGTGAAAAGAATGACAACTTGTTTCATTTGTCATGTCCTGGAGAAGTATTACAGTACCCACAATCCTAAGTGTAACAGCAAAGTCTCCCTTGGTAGTAGGGTTGGTACCTTTCACCTCTGAACCAGTACTAGTTGCAATATGGTATCTGAAATATGGTTCCCAGTACCCAACAATTATTTTTTTGGTACTATCCCTCTGTAATTACCTAAAATAAAAATCAGTTGTAAAAATAATTCCAAACAACAATAGAACATTTTTATTTATTTAGAATATTTTAAACTGACAGAAATTTAACTAATGTTTCCCCTCGCTCTCTCCTCCCAAACCTGTCACTACAACCTATTAAATAGACTTAATTTCTTAATTGTAACTTTTATTCTTGTATATTATATTTTAGCCTATTCATCATGACCGTTTTTAATTTCTCTTTAATGTTTTATGTAAAGCACTCTGCATTGCCTTATGCTGTAAGGTGCTGTAGAAATAAAGTTTCCTTGCCTGACAACCTCAGCCTGTCAGTCAGTCCCCAGGGCATAGATGCCTGCGTTGTGCCTTCTTGTCTCAGAGGAAGTGTAAAATCAACAGCTCTCCGTATAACAGTGAAAGGTGTCCGCGTGAGGCTCTGAGAAACTGGACCACACTGGAACTTCTTTGTGGGCGTTGGCACGTCTCGCTGGGACTCAGGCTGCTCAGACCTCTGCTCTCTGTCGGGATGCAGAGAGGACACAAAAGCTAGCGCACAACTTTCAGGTACCAACATTTGGCACAGTTTGTTTTTACGTGAACCAATACTCTGTAGTGGCGACGTGAATCGGTTGGTACTGCTAAAATAACAGTGTTCGGTACCCAACCCTGCTTGGTAGGGTTCGTTGTTACCATCGAAATGTTTCCTGCACCCCAAACTTGCAAACGGCTTTAGCGAGTAACTTCCACTGAAGTCTACGATCGTTTCTGAACTGTCCCAACGGCCCTTTTTTGTCATTCTATAAATGTTCTTTTGGCCAAATCAAATATTTAATGTCACAATTCCACTCGCAGCTGGTTGGCCTGGTTCCTGGCTTACCTTAAAACCTTGCCTCTCATAGCAACATTTTGCGTATTGCACATTTTCATGGCATCGTGTAGCTGTAGTAGGCAGGGCATAAAAATAACTCCTCTGGCAAACGGGAGGCAGCCAGATCAAGTTGTGACTATGTTGTCTATGCTAGAGGTGGATAAATAATCCAACACAATATTCAGAAACTCGAACTGATGTAATATTGCCCTGTCGATTTAGATTTTTTAATCTTGTTTTACTCAGCAACATAAAGAAAATCCTGTGTGTGTGTGTGTGTGTGTGTGTGTCTCTGCGTGCGTATGGCCAGTAGATCTGGGTTTTATTGGCCCCTTAATCAAAGATACTTAATAATGATTCATCCAAACAAACAAAATTACTATTCTGCATCTATAAATATGAGTCTAGTCAATATAGTTGGACTTGCACTATAACAATACATAGTTATTCTACAGTAATGCCTGTTTTAATTTACGTTGAAAGGCCTGAGGAAGGTTATAGCGTCCTTCACTTGCTCTTTGGAAATTCCCAATAGGGATGATTGTTATCATGAGTCAAATTTTGTATTTTGGCACCCAGCAATGTGGAAACCTATTTTGCTGTGAGCTTACATTAGCTAGTAATTATTAGAGCACCCCGCGGGCCCTCCACCTCCCTCCCAGCCTCTAGGAGACTACTTTGCAGGGAGGAGAGCAGACAAACAGTTGCAGCAGCTGCTGTGCGGCGGAGGCACAGCGACGTCTGCTTATTACTAGCTAGCTCCCTGCAAATGAAGAGCGGGGCCCAGCTCCGGGCTAGCAGGGTTTGAGTTGCTGCAACCGCTACTGAAGGTCCAAAGCATGTGTGGACTCTTTGTGGCCAGCTTCACGCTTTTTTGTTGACGTTTGTGAACTCCATTTTTAATCAACGTTAGATAGTGTTGCCCTTAACTATTACAAACAACTGACTCGGGAACTAGATTGGCCTGAACAATATCGGGACAGTAACTAGCCAATCAACTTTCCCATCATGCTGTTTTACTAGCCCCCGGCCATTGGGCCTTTGCTTATGTCAAATGCTGCTCTCCCCTTTGTGTGTTCATGTACTTCCTTCACATTACACTGCTACTTTCAGTCTGCAGCATACTGATAAACCGGCTAAGCTGCATTGTTTTGGCTTGACCTGAACGCCATGCTGTACTGGAGTACTCATGAAAACCACAGGTTAGCCCATCAGCATTGCGTCCCTTTGCAAAAGGGACTCTGCTGCGCCCCATTACCGTAACATGGCAGTTCATTTTACACTATGATATTTAAACTTTGCAACTAATCTGCAGGTCACATGCATACAGAACCGTAGGGGTGGTTCGTTACACTGCTACTGTTCAACATCACTGATGATGTATTGATCAATGCAATGTATTTCAAAGCACCAAACAAGTCGACGAAATTAAAGAATGACTTGATTATTGCTAAGACCATATGGTTAAAAGTGAATGATTTATTAATAATGGGATAGTAACTAGGGCTGGAACAATACACTAAACCCAGGATTTGGGTTGTATTCCGATTTTTGACTCACGGTTCAACACAGGTTTGTGGATCTGAGTGTCTCAATTTTTTTCTAGATGAGATCAACTTATTTCAACAGTAATTTGCTGTTAAATGACAAAAACATCCACTAGATGGGGAAAGGGTATTTTACAATAACTTTGAATGCACCATGATGCCGCTACACTGCTTTACGTCCCGGTGTTGAAAAATGTACCCACAATTTCCACTGTTTAGCTGTCAGCACTTTAACCGTGTGTAACCCAGCTGCTGCCAAGTGTAGCGTTAACTAGCGCCACGTGCGGCGATGCTACAGTTACCCGTAACGTCTGTTTTGGAGCATCAGACAGCAGCGCCGGCATTTCAGTGGGACCGAAATCGGCGTTGCTGTTCGGACCGGTAGATACACATGGTGTAGACCGGGTCTCGGTACCCAACCCTAACAGTAATAGCCGCCACTTAATGTAAGTCACTTAAAAGTCAATACATTTTGAAATTTAGGAGCAAAAGCTCCTAGGAAAAAAAACTTTCAAGCCCTGTTCAAATTAGTAAAACTAACTTTGGCTTTGGGGCCACGTGTAGTTGGATCCAGGCAAGGTCCCTGATGCAAAAAGCCCACTTACTGCACATATTTTTATATTTTTTATCCAAATGTTGTGATTAGATGACATAAAGACGTTTTCAGCATAAATGGGTGGCTATAAATGATCAGAATGCAGAAAATGTCTTTGATGCTCAAAATTGGCATATCAAATAGATTTGAGACATTTTATGGTTTATGGTTCTTTATTGCACAACATTCAAGCTAACATTAATGAACATAGTTTGCTTGCCAAAATCGAATGTGCCATCTCCCTACAAATGATTAATGTTGCAAGTTGTAAATGCTTATGTGCCAGCTAACAGCAACATGTCAAGCTACAATAAGAAAGCATTGCTATGAGGATGCATGGAAATGCCAGACGACAACAGCAGTGGCCTGGGATTTTGGCACAGCAACGCTCCAAACTGTTCCTGGAGATCCTGGATCAGAGACACTTCACGGAAACCATTTGGTTGAAGAGTTTTTGGATGACTGAGACAACGTTTAACTGGTTGTGTTTTGGCCCGTCCCTTGCGCCAGATGTGGCACGCCATTGTCCTCCTGTTCCACGCTGTATTACCTTTTGCATGCAGCAGGTAGTCAGATGCAGAGGGACCCCAGGGTTTGCTAACATTAGCTTCTTGTCTTACCTGGGGTCTGATAAAGAGTACATTTATCAGATTCAGTGTCCACATTGCCATTTTCTGATATACTGTAGCTGTCATATTTCACGTGAACCGACCGAGTGCAGTTTTCATGTTGCAGCTGTTGTTGCTGTGTCACTCTGCCCGAGGAGAAACTGCTGTACTTGCCCTGTTTATTTGATTGCTATGACAAACAATGTATTCACGAACACTTGAAACATTCATTTAATTGGAAAATAATCTTTATTTAAATACTGTGTACCTTCTCCCACATCATTGCTCTGTTACTCGAGGCTCATACTCAATAGATTAGTGGAAGTCTTGGCTAAAATGGATCCAAACCTTAAATGACGTACAGCCAGATGATATGCATATGATCAATCATAAACAATAAATCATTATGGACTACTGGGATGATTTTGTTGGAGACATATAGAAAAGAAAAATGTAAACACTTTTTTGTTGAACTTTGATGCTTTACAAACAAAGCGAGTAAGCGCTGTCTACTCTTGTGAAGAGGGGATTTAGGGAGATATACGCTGATTGGCTGCAATCCAGACAAAAGGGAATGACTTGTAACAATTATGTAAAAGGAGAACGCTGAAAGTTTACCTTTTTATCAAGTAGCAAAGAAGTCGCATCAACGCAACGTCCTGCAATGTGACTATGGGACATCACAAACACACACGCACACATATATACAGACGATGAAAAAATATCCCACTGCCCAACCCAACACAGTTACTTCATTAAATTACCACGGCTGTGTTACGTTGAGGTTCTGTTTTTCTGAATGTTTTAGTTAATTGTATTTTCTGACGTTAACACTATAATAAACTGGGAAACCCTGCAGGTGTTTGCAGTTGTTGGTTATTGATAAATGATGATGGCAACTGATGGTAAAATTGCTTGGTCTTAAACAATATACATGAATTAAATTAAATGTGATCTCTCACTCTTTGTACATAGTTTATCAGCTGGGGCAGAGGAAGACAGCAGGAGTTGCAGGGATTCAAGCATCCCTTTTCATCATCGGGCCCTGAGATGACATCACAGCAGCCTCAGCTTCCCAATGCTGTTATTCCACCCCAGCTTGCCCAGAACTCGTCTGCTCAGCAGGCCCGGCCTCACATTCAGGATAATCAGCTGGACTCGAGTCAGAGCAGTGCGACTGCTGGGCCTCTGGATCCCAGAGCTCTGACCGGCAGGCCGGGCTCCACTGCTGTGGCAGCAGCCAGCGGGGAGGTGGCCAACAGAAACGTCTCTGCCTCCCGCACCAACTCAAGCTTGTCCAGAAGAGATGGGGGCTTTGAGCCGTGGCCTGAGGAAGCAGTGGACAACTCCCATGGGCTGTACTCTCTTCACCGCATGTTTGACATAGTTGGAGCCCAGCTAACCCATAGGGATGTCAGGGTACTGTCGTTCCTGTTTGTTGATGTGATTGATGAGTATGAGCGTGGCGGCATCAGGAGTGGAAGGGATTTCCTGCTGGCGCTGGAGCGCCAGGGTCGCTGTGATGAGACTAACTTTCGACACGTTCTCCAGCTTTTAAGGATTATCACCCGCCATGACCTGTTGCCTTATGTCACACTCAGAAAACGGCAAGCTGGTGAGTAACGCAGTGTCATCACTAGAAATATAAATGTAACAATTGACCAGCTGATTTAAATGTATTGCTCTTATAATAAAGGAAAGATTTTTTTTTTGAATAAATTAAACTAAGAAAAATTCTAATCAAAGTTTAAAATGAGTAAATGCAGATTTTAAAATTAAGCATAGCTCTGCCCAGTATTTCCAAGTTTTTTTACGTAAACCAAAGTTAAACATAGTATAATCCACATGGAGATGCATGCTTAATACCTGTCCAAAGTAAAATTAGTGGATAAATAATGTGCATGCTGTCTGGACCTTGTAAGTCGGCTATGAGGGGGTCTATAAAAGTCAGTTTACTTAAATGACATAATAAACACAAGGCTTAATACCAGGTCAAACATTGTGCTGGAGAGGGTAGACGTAAATACAAACTCTACAAAGATTCCACCCTTCTAGGAATATTAAGCTGGGGCTGGCAAAACATTTTTAAACCAGTGTGATATTAAGCCAAATGCCGACCATGTAACACATTCTTGGCCTACCTGCATGTGAAAATGAAATGCTTTTTTCATGTCACATCTGATGAACAAAAAGTTAGCAGGATTGAGGAACACAAGGCCTTGTGAGGACTAAACATCACGGAGCTAACGTACCGAGTAACGTTAGTACAGGGGTAGTGACAGGCTGCGGCTTGAAGTTGGAAGAAGGATGGGAAATAGTTTTGACATGATTGTAAACTGACATACCAGGACCAAATACTTTTTTATCAATAGTTAGTTAGGGTTAGAAATGTTAAATAACACTTAAAATGTATGAAACTAAAGTGTAATATTTTAAGGTTTTCTAAAAATCTGTCACTACACTGAATTGCTGTCTTCAATGTGTAAGAAGATGAAGTTAGGAAAATGTGCAAAAGTGGACATGGTTGTAACTAATATGACTGCCTTAAAAAACTTGAATAATATTAACATTGTATGCAAGTTTTTGTAAAAGCTCTAAAATTGCCCACTTTCATTTAAATGAAAATACTGTCAATATTTTCAAAAAGTAGGAAGAGAATGTACAAGTTGTATAAAAGTTGTAATGAATGAAAGATATGGAACGTTTTAAGATTTGAATGCAGACTCAGGAAAAGAGGCAAGTAGGCAGGAAAAGTGCTGTGTCATGGTTAAGAAAAAAACAGATAAAGTGACATGCTAGAAATACAATGCACTGTGACTGTTCAAAGCCAGGCTGATGTTGGAAGTCCCTCTAGACAGACCGTGGAACAACAGCCACATGCTGATGCCTGGGTAGTGTGGGACATACAGGACAACTAGAACTACACTGGATTGCTGACTTGAATTGTGTAAGAAGAAGGTGAAGCAGTAAGAATAGTTAAAAAAACACCAATAATGTTTGAAAGATGTGGAATGTATTAATTTAATGTTCATAGTTCATTTTAATATGAAGCTAAATGAGATTGGTGGCTTCACTTTGGAGGAAGAAGCAGCTAAAGGAGAATGAGTCTGAAAAATAGGAACTGTGTCATATTAGGGAATCTCAATCAGCAGTATTTTCCAAAGGTATGAATGGAAATTAAAAATGTATTAAACTCAGTTAATGAAAGATTATCCATAATCAGGAGGCATAATATACCATTAGTATAGGAGAGGAAGAAAAGAGAAAAGGAGGGGCAGTTGGACGCAGCTTCACTGGAAAGCTCACCTGGCCTGTGTGAAAGTCTCATTGCCTCCCTAAGTACATTGTTAGAAAGGGCACATGATTTCCAAATGAAATTATGAAGAGCTAGAACTGCGGATGGTTTGCTCCTGCCTCTTTCAACTGTGTCAGGTGGGCCCGGCCCTCTGAGTCGAAGCATTCCATCCTATAAACACCAATGTAAAAATGGCAGAAGTGCTTATTTTTCTAAGCCTCAAAGAAGTCAGAATATTTTAAAAGGCACTAATGGGATTTGAAAGTTGAATACCACCGCTGAATGTATGAAAGATGTGGAACGTTTTAAAGTTTGAATGGCGTTCCTCTGTGAATGTATGAATGAGTAGCTAGCAGTTGAAAACTTGAATTTGTTTTAAGTTTGAACCTTCATTCAGTTTAATGGGGCAACAATGCCCGCTATAAATGCGGAATATTTCTGAAATTATGAATCTTATGAATATTGTAATCAGTAGCATAGATGTCCTTATAAAACTGGGCGTTTTGAGGTATGAATGAAGTTTCTATGTTGAAAAATGTTGAAGTAGTTAAATGGCAAAAAAGTGGTATGGAAGAATAAGAATATAAAAGAAAAATGTAGGTTGCATTTGTGCATTAATAAATATTATTTGAATATTTAACAAATAACAAATGATATTCAAATGGTAATATAGAGAAAGATTGACTGTTCTAGTGCACACATTATGCCACATGTTCAAACCCAGGGAAATCTGTAATTTAATGGCCACGAAGCATGTCATGTCCTGTCATGTCCTGTCAATTGCGTCACATAACTTTTAACTCTTTAGTTCCTATTAAATCCAACAAAACAAAACTGGGGCACTGCACAGAAACTGGCTGTTGCAACATTGGTTCTGCATTGTGTTTGATGTATTCCACAATTAAAAATAACATCAGTAATCAACTGTTGTTTTCAGTGTGCCCAGACCCGGTTGACAAGTACCTGGAAGAGACATCAGTGCGCTACATTTCCCCAAGAGGAGCCGTGCGGAGCAAGGATACTGCGCTTCACAGAAGAACAGGTGGGACATTTCTTCAATCAGCAGGATAGGAGTAAGATAAGGAAATAAATGCAGCCAAGGGCACATCCTTGTAGATAACTATGTGCTGTCATACAGAAGCTTGATTAACATTATAACTAATGTCCCTTTCTAGGTCCTCACCCAGTCATTTGCTGTTCTCCGTCAGGACCCCATGTTGGCCCTCCCCGAACAAAGCCAGCTCCTCTTTTACCAAACCGCAAACGGAGAAGTCATTCCTCAGCTGACTGCAGAGAGAAGCAAACTTGTGGTAAAAAGAAATGCTACATATAGAGGGATCCTTTTGCAACGGGTGATGTTTGTGGTAATGCATTTGTACTGATACTGATTTGGACGTTGGTTACCATGGCAAAGGTCGAAGTTTTGAAGCATTTGAGGCAGCCCTATTTATAATTATTGTTCACTCATCAATCTACACTCAATTCCCCACAACAACAAAGCCAAAACTGGATTTTTAGAAATGTTGAAAATTGAAATATCACATTAAGGGACAATTCCGGTTGATTCCAACACGTAGCTCTGTTGTCTGTAAATTGGGAGGTCTGTCAGTAGAGAGAAAAACTAACCAATCGGTAGAGCCTACACCGAGTTATCCTCTTGCTAGAGTTAGCACTTAACCGACTTAAACAGGGCAAGTTTTAAATTGTGTTTTTAGCCTCTAAACATGTTCAAAATATCATTAAAAGTGCCTAGCCACGTGAATGGATTCCTTCTGAGTGAACACAGTGAATCCGACTGCTGGAGATGTGAAATAAATGCATGAAAGTTGGGTTCATTCAAGTTTAATTCTGGCGTTGAGACGGCAGTTAGAGAGCTTAGGGACAGTCTACAAACTACAAACAGAAAAGAGATAAAACAAAAATATATAGGCTATCAATTTAATGATTAAATAAAGTAGTGTATCCAAACTTACCTCAATTATCACTTCTTGCTAGTTTTACTACAGCACTTACGCATATGCTTATTTTTGAAAATATGTTAGTCTCTCTTTTCAGTGTTGTAGTTTGTAGACGGTCCCAAAGCACTCCTGCAGTATCAACAGCGGAACTAAACACAGCTGCATTAACCCAACTTTTATGCATTTCTTTATCATCTCCAGCAGTCAGATTCACTGTGTTTACTCAGAAGGAATCACTGCACATGGCTAGGCACTTTTAAAACTTTCCCTGGTTAAGCCTGTTTCTCTCTACTGACAGCACTCCAAATTAACAGACAACAGAGCTACGTCTTGGAATAGAACGGAATTCTCCTTTAAGTATGCAGACACTTTAAAAATAGCTCAGGAACAAGGGTTTTCCTTTCCATTTTTACGGCTTACAGCCAAAAACACACCAAGCGCATAGTAATGTAGCACAGCTATTTTTATGTTGGCACCCATGTTCTCCAGTATGTCCGTTCATACCGGGTGCGTAGCGTCTGCCTCGGCCCACGCGCTGCAGCAATAGTTTCAACGTCTCTCTATTTCTTGCAATAGACGCAACCGTATGTGTCAAGCCAGGCAGGTCATCACACAAAGGAAGACCACAGTGCAGCCGGATACTTAATACAAATACAACATTTCAAAATAAAACACCTGGGTTCATGGTGATTTTGGCTGTCTTGATGTCTCACAGCGAGACTCACGGAGGGAGAGAGCAACAGATGGACAGAGTTTGTGACACACACAGCCACGTAGGCTTCGATTACCAAAGTTTTACCCACTCATCCTGTCTCTTTCTGTCAGAGAGAGAGAGAGAGAGCCGAGAGAAGGAATGCGTTGTGACCATTGCGTCCGGTATCAATGGGCAGGCGCACGATCAGGCACGTGTTGACAATTTCCAAACCAGAAGTGTTCTTTGTCTTGTTAAAAGTGTTGAAAAAGCAACTGTCACTCTTGCTTGAATTAATAGGGAGAGGCTCAATCGGCATTACAAAAGTGTCCAGCAGTGGACAGGGCTGCGCTTTAGTCTTCAGGACTGTTGACAGCACATTGAATATTGAAGACCAGAAGATGCCAGCCTTGGAAAGCATCAAAACATGTGAGAGAGATGAGCATGTGAACTACCACAGCAGTCACAATTAGAGTTGGATAATGGGTATATTTCGGGCAGTCTGGCTTTGCTCAGGTGCATTCTGTTCACCACCTTCAGTTGTAATAAACTGAGCCGGGTGCAAGTGGAAGAAGAATCATCAGAAACAGCCTTTCTAGTTCTAGTTTTCTTGTTCACCCCACAAGTGTTCAATGGGACTGAGGTCCGCTCCATAACATCCATTTGTTCATCTGGAACCACAACTTTGATCCTTACTGGTGTGTTTTGGGTCCTTGTCTTGTTGAAAGACCAATTTCAAAGATATTTCCTCTTCAGCATAAGGCAACAGGACCTCTTCAAGTATTCTGATTATTGAAACTGATCCATGATCCCTGGTATGTGATAAATGGGCCAAACACCACAGTATGAGAAACATCCCATAACCACCATGCTTTACTGTCTTCACAGTGGACTGGGGCTTGAATTCAGATAGGGGTCGTCGGACAAACTGTCTGTGCCCCCTAGACCCCAAAAGAACAAATTAGTTCTCATCAGTCCACAGAGTGTTGCTCCTTTTCTCCTTTGGCCAGTCAATGTGTCCTTTGGCTAATATTAACCTGTTTAGTACATGTCTATTTCACATAGCCTTCTTCTCATCGTGACAGTTATCACACGTAACTTTAGGTAGAGATGTTGCGATTCCAATACCAGTATCGGAAATGCCTCCGATACTGACAAAAATGCTGGTATCGGCGAGTACTGGAGTACAGGCACCGATCCGATACCCCATAAACTATTAGAAATAGTAATCTATTTACTGGTTAGCTCCGTTAGCTTGGTCACAGTTCTTCTTCGCTGCTCTTAAAACAGTTGCGCTGCTGTTTTAGAGGGGTGAAGAATAATTGATCACCTAATGCCTCCTTAAAACAAGCTAACATTAGCGCATCATGTCGGCAGTACTTTACAGTGGATGTTCCCACCGGTAAGACGGCAACATGCAACATATGCAAAGAAGCAATTTCAAGGGGTGGCACGAGTGTTGGAAATTTCAACACCAGCAACTTAATTAAACATTTGAAGACACGTCACGCTAAAGAGCAAAACAAATTTACAAAAGCTACGGGGAAAAAAAGCACGCACTGCAGCAGCAAACCCTGGAAACTGCCTTGCATCGACGAGATAAATTCTCCAAAGACAGTCAAAATGCAACGACGACAGCCAACAACGTTTTGGAGTTTATTGTCCTGGATTACCAAACCCTGTCTGTTGTCGAAAATGTGGGATTTCGCCGCTTAATGGAGCATTTGGAGCCAAGGTACTGTTTGCCAGGTTGTCAATATTACTCCGAAACTGCGGTACGCAAATTATACGAGACAGGTAGGGACACATTATGTGTATGCTGAAAAACGTGCATGGAGTCAGCTTTACCACGGACATTTGGCGCTCCGACATGTGTCCCATGTCTTTTCCAAGTTTAACGTCCCACTGGGACAGAGAGTCAGCATTTACCCCTCAAAGTGCTGCACGCCACCGAGTCCCGAGGGTCACATACTGGCACATTAATGGCCGAAGCAATTGAGGGGATGCTAGTAAAGTGGAAAATCCACAAGTCCAACGTTCATCTTGTTTTGCGCGATAACGCTAGCAACATAAAGAAAGCCATGGACGAGATGGATGCACCAAGTTTGGGGTGCTCCACACACACTGTTATCTGTTTTCTCCTCTCCAATTAACATTGTAATCAAAGTCAGCTGTTCCTCAGAGAAATGTCTGGAACGACCCACTTTGCTCAGTGTTTCAGTGTGAAATGCACTATAACCAGCATGCCCAACATTTGCTTCCTTCCTTCCTTAAATATGGGCCATAACTGACACCTGTTTCTTCACATAATCAATCTATGCACTAATTGAACACAACACTATTATTTTGAACATGCCTCTTTCAATTAAAGATTAAATTACACAGAATAAGCAGTTGTTGGGCCTGTTGGTTTTCTTTGACTCTACAATACTTAAATTGTTATTATTATTATTAGTAGTAGTAAATTATTTGCCATTAGCTAATAATTTTGACTATGTTTTGGTATGTAATTTACGTGTGTGTAAGGTGCTGGAAAAGCTTTAAAATGGACCTTGAAAGTGCTTAAATTTGACCTTGGAAAAGGTGTACGAACCCTGTAAGCTTTCAGATGATTACCTTGTGCTCTCCTCCTTCAGATATCCGCCTACGGGTTCGTGCCGAGTACTGCCAGCATGAGTCTGCGCTTCAGGGTAACGTCTTCTCCAACAAGCAAGAGGCAGTGGAGCGACAATTTGAGCGCTTCAACCAGGCAAACACTATCCTCAAATCCCGAGACTTGGGCTCCATCATCTGTGACATCAAGTTCTCTGAGCTCACCTACTTGGATGCCTTCTGGAGGGACTACATCAATGGATCACTGCTAGAGGCCCTTAAAGGGGTCTTTATCACAGATTCCTTAAAACAGGCTGTGGGCCATGAAGCTATAAAACTGTTGGTCAATGTTGACGAGGAGGACTACCAGGCTGGTCGACGCAAACTGCTACGTAATTTGGTCACAAGTGGAGGGAGTCCACCTGGAGACAGCAAAGACTCTGTATCTTAGACGCTCTCCAGGTTGTAGCCTAAGGGAGAAAGGCTGCCGTGCTTTCCCCACAGGAAACAGAGTGAGATGTGGTTTGTGGTGCCTAAAGTGTGTGCCTAAAAGGAACTGAAGGACTTCCAGCGACTGCTTTAATTCCTAGAGAGCTAAGGCCATAGGATAGCTACTTGACACCCCTAAGCATAGCATGTGAGGTCATTGGGAACAATGTTGGCAAGAAGAAGAAAGGGTATACAGGTTGACATTATTTTGAATGTCAAGCTGTTTATTTTCTTTGAGGATAATGCTGACATTCGTGCATTGAATTTAACTAATTCCTTGTTTCTGGTTTGTTTTCATTGAAGCATTGAGCTCACTGAAACACATAGATGATCTTAACAACCTATTCAGAGTCCAGTTCTGTTCAATACAACGAAGTTACTCCCAGTGGGAGCTGTACCTTACTGTCAAACTGGCTTTTCAGGTACATTACAGATTGATTGGATAAACCTAATGACAGTGTTCTGTATGTTTATATAAAGGCACAGACTGTAGGAGTTAAAATTAGTTTTTATATTTCTTTCAGCTTATTATCCTACTTTCCCAAGACTTTCCAGAATTTCCTTGTCTGTAAAGATGGACCCTTTCAGAGCCTTTTTTATTGGCTCATATTTGTTCCCTGTCAACGTTGTGTCCAACATGGCTTGTTACCAGCAGCAGTGATTCTGGCCTAATGTGAAATTCCAATTGTCCAGTCACTGCCAATAATTAACCTTTGGGAATCATTCTAATGGGTTTAATACTATCCAATGACACATTAAGTCATTAACTGGTGGTTTAGATTTGTTTGGATTTGCAAATTAGAGCCAGTTTCATTGTCAGTCTGGAACTCTGCTTACTCATCGTCTCACTCATGATATCACTGACATTTTTTAAAATTTGAAATGACCCTTAATAGCAAGTTAATAACCGTTGAAAACCATAGCCATTGTGTGTAGAGTTGTCTCAGTCGTGCAGGTAGTAAGATGCACATACATACAGTTGGACTTGCACGTTAAATCCTCAGCAGTCTCTCTGTGGACTTGTTACGCCTCCGGGTGAATGAGGATATAGTTGAGTCCACATGCTCAGTGGTACAGTCACTTTCTCACCCTGTTGGACATGTTAGACCAACTAGGCGTCCAGTGTCCTCAGTTCCATCCTCCAACATGGGGTGTGGCATCTCCACAGACATTCACAAACCAAACTGGGGTTCTTTTTATGAAGGTTTTGGTACAGAAAAACAACTGTGTGAGTCAACATAACAGTAAGGTATATAGCATGTTAATCTTCTACAATTAAGTGCGCAGATCTAGAACAATTATATGCTAATAGTGGCAGAATACCACTTTTCCAGTGTTGTCAGAAATGCTAATTAACCAAAATGTAAATTTATATTAATTTCTTTTTGGTATATGGAATGAGGTGGACTAACAGGAGACATTAGGTTTGGTGGGTGCCTGTGACAAACCCGTGTTGACAGTATTACTGATGATAACTTTAATTTTATGCAGTCCTAAACCACATTCAGTGGCCTCTTCGTTAGCCACACCTTTTTTAAAGAGGGGATTGGGGATGACGGCCTCACTACGGTAGTTGATGCAGATTTTGCGGTTGCACATTCGTGCTGCAAACCTAGCTATTGCGCCTCAGATTACAGGAGCTGTACTCATCTAAACAGGAGGCAGGATTTCAACAAGGCTGGTGATGTAAAACCACAACTGATCTGTTATCATGTTTAGCTTCAGGAGATCAGTCACTGGTACACATCCAACCCATACAGCTTGTTATTTTGGAGTAGCAACCTTCAACCTTTCCGTTTATAAGCCAGATTGAGAAATTGTGCACATTAAAAGTTCCTGACGTACCCAGACGAGAATGTGCCATTGTGTGACCGTGAGCCTCCTGTGGCCAACAGCTAGTAATTCATGTATTATTAGATGTTGATAACTGATGATGCCCGTGACAGCGTTGCCCAACTGTCCGTTCACCTAAGTCAATAACTGATGCCACCCATTTAGTGCACTTTATTTGTAGTTTTTTCCTTTGCCATTTGTTTTCTTCTCACAATGGAAAGACATCGCTGTCTGACCGTGCCAGTACAATGCAAACCTTCTTGGTTCCAGTTGCATTTTTTTTTGGGGGGGGGGGGGGGGGGGGGGGGGGCTTGTTTGTTCTGTAATACTTTGTGGATTAGAACTACTGACTACTACCGCCGGCCTATTTATTTCACAAGTGCAGAGCTTCCATGCATGATAACGGCCGTCTGGATGTAGGCTGGAGTTTCTGTTTGGTGTTTAAGTGCAACTATTCACAAAAACATTTGATGACCCAACAAAAGTGACAGTAGTAGACAATCCTGCAAAATCCTGGGTTATGGATGCAACAGCATCCTTCAAATTCTTCCTTTCTACAATATCTGAGCACAGCAAATACTATGGTGAGAGAACGGTCGTGGTTATGTAAAAAGGCAAATGTCAGCGGCAGGTCTGATGGGATGAGATTTCTGTACCAAAGTCAGACACACATCTTGGCCACCCACCACCCGAACCTCCAGAGCCTTTCTTTTTTGAGTAGCTGCATATAGCGCACACTACTTCCTGCATTGGCAACATTGGCGTTTGATGTTCATCGCTCGGTGGTAACTGTCCAATATGGACACCGTTCCTTGGGATGCTGGACTAGAGGTGACACAGATAGAAAGGGGGCAACATAGTCATACATTTTTAAACTTGTCAAATTGTAGCTTTAAAAAAAACAAAAAACAAATTAAAAAAAATGACATGCTGAAATGTCATCACTGGTTTACCAGGACTGGTTTTGACTCAATGCAAACTCAAAGTACCTTTGCTTGGAAATGTTTAATATCAGTGATAATATATCAGTATGTCAAAGATAAAGCGTAATGCTGTTTTGTGGTGAGATGATTTTGTAACCGAGGTAGATAAGAGACTAAATGTAAGTAAAATTTGTCATTTGAAATGCCAGTCTCTAATGCTAATATTTGACATGTTTCTGTTACTCAGTGCACATAGCCAAATGGTTGACATAAAAAAAGAGTCTGTGTACCCTTTTAAAAGTTCAGTGTATGTTTTTACCAAATATATTCTTCCTGCTAAAAACGCTTATTTTTAAAAATCTTATCTCTGCTATTATAACATCCATGGGTACATATCAAAACACGCAAGTCATGATTAACAAGCCACTATTACTGTGAATTAAATAGAGTAGGTCTACCATTTTATATTTTTCCTCCACTGGAATTTTATGTTAAGGGTTCAAGTTAGTATCTATTATATAGGATGGTCTATGTTATGTTGATTGTATGTTATGTTGTCATATACAGCTGTCTTTTACGCAAAACTGCATGTAAGCTGTTATCTACAGAAATGTCATAGAAACTCACAGTGCTAACCTAGTGTAAATAATTTATGGGATGTCTGGTTTTCTTACTTCAATTTTGCATTTCTTTCAGGAAACGGACACGTAGGACTGTTAATAAATGAATGGATGGGGTTGGTTGAAGTCCCAGTCCTAGTTGGGCTTTTTTGTCACATGACATATAAAGCAGAATACATTTTCAGATAAGAGAATATATAGCACATATTTAAACCATGACCATACGGATGGATGAAAAAACAAATTCTGGGCTACACCAACATTTAAAAAGAATTGGCCTTGTGTATGATGTGGAATTTTTTTAATTTGTGTTCAAACTGTATGTTGATTTACCTTAGACTGGTCCTGGGTGCATCGCATTTTCCTTAGACGTGTCCTTATTCCCTTCACACACTGCTGGCCCGTCAGCTCGTCTCGCTCATGACTTCAGGGAGCTCTAAGAAGAAAGAAGGAGAAGCACTGGCAACATATCGACAGATAAGGCAAGCCATGTTCATTTGGACCATGGAGGTTCTTGCAGAGATTTGAATGTATTGTCTGTAATGTATGTCGCTGTGAACCATACTCCCTAACGTTATGATGCTTTACTTTCAACATATACTGTACACTATATGAAATGATATGTTTGGTTTGGTGGGTGGTCCTGAAGGTATGCTATGAAGCAAGTTTGACAGAGCCAGGGTTTGAATGGTGGTTATTAAGTTGCTCTGTTAACCCACGTTCCCATGCAAGGATGCATTTAGAGCATCATTTAACTTTTCTACCACAGTAGATGAACATACTGTGTGCTGCCGACTTCTGGCTATGAATTTTATTACAGTAAAAAACAACACTAACTGCAAAAAAGGCAAGAGAGTAATGCTGGCAGAAAAATACAAACCATGTAAATTCATAAGTGAATATATCTGACCGTTATTTCAAACAGAGCTGTTCTTCTATACACTTTAAAGTTGATGCATCAGATTTAAATGTTATTCTCAAGACCTGCATTTAGGTGTGATCCTTTCTAACCACGAAGGACACATGGAAATCACTAAGTGAAATATAATAAATACCAGACAAATCAATTTCCTAATTGTATTAGATGCAATGTACCACCAGTGGAAAACAGATGAAGTAATGTAATGATGTTACAAGTGGTAACATTATGGTTTAAAGAAATTATAGCACATTTCCTATGCAAGTGAACATCATACTGATTTGTATGTGTGTGATTTATAGAAACTTCTTTTAGAGCCAGCGTGGACAAATGTCCAGAGAACACTCCACACATTTTCAGTAGTTCAATGATAGATATAATAATAGATTTATTGCATAACTGATATAGGTTCCCATGACAAAAAAACCTGCAACGTAATGCCTACAGTAAGCTCTTACACTTTCTTTTTATAACAGAAAGTGTAGGACTTAATTAGTTCTCTCCCACGAGTCCAACCACACTTCTGTGTACTGTCTTGTAAAGAGAGCAAACCAAGCAGTGGACCAAACCATTGTGAGGCATGGAAGGGGTGACCTAAATTGTTTCCAAACTTAAATTTGCCACCTTTGTATTAGTATTGTTTTACTACTTACACAATTATTTCAAATGTATATTATTTACAGGACACAGCATGGCTTTACTGATCAGACGGGGATGTGTCCTGACCCCCTGCAATTTCTGCCTGTGCCTGCGATTCTGCTGCTTAAGCTGTGATGGTATTAATTATGCCGTGCTGTTAAAGTACAGCTTACTGTAGGCATCACGTTGCAGGTAAGGTACCAACTGGGACCCCCCCAAAGGACCACTGGCATGAGTTACAATGAGCTAGCCAGGTTAAGGGAAAGCCGCCTTCGTGACACAGAACACCCTGGCTTCAGACGCTAACCACTAATCTTCCTTCCATTTAACAGATTCAAGTAAGACTATTTTTTTGACAACCCAACTCAAATCAAAACAAAAAAAATGGCATCTGCAAAAGTTTGGACCCCCCTGCAGAATTTCTAGCATGCCCCCCCCCCCCTTTGGAAAGCTGACACCTGACAGTGTCATGGACTGTTCTCAATCATCGTCTGGAAAGACCAGGTGATGTCAATCTGAAGGTTTTAAAAGCCCAGACTCATCTGACCCCCCCCAACAATCAGCACCATGGCTTCTTCTAAGCAGTTGTCTAGAAAACTGAAACTGAAAATAGTTGACGCTCCAACAGCAGGAGAAGGCTAGAAGAAGATAGCAAAGCGTTTTCAGATGCCAATATCCTCTGTTGGGAATGGAATTAGGAAATGGCCGTCATCAGGACCAGTGGAAGTTTAAGATCTGGAAGACCAAAAACTATTTGGGACAGAACCGCTTGCAGGATTGGGAGAAAAGCAAGTCCAGACCCCTGTTAGACTACCCGATCCATCCAGAAAGACCTGCAGACACTGGAGTTGGTACACCAGTCCACTATAAAGAGATACTCGTACAGACATGGTCTTCATGGAAGAGTCATCTGAAGAAAACCTCTTATACATCCTCACCACAAAAATCAGCGTTGGAAGTTTGCAAATGAACGTATGGACAAGCCTGATGCATTGTGGGAACAAGTTCTGTGGTCCAATGAGGTTAAAATGGAACTTTTTGGCCGGAATGAGCAAAGGTACGTTTGGAGAAGAAAGGGCCCAGAATATCTTTCTTTCTAATTTCTCTCAAATAATGTTCACAAATCTGTCTAAATCTGTGGTACCATAACACCAGAAACTGACTGGTTTTTGGACCCCCCCTCCCAAATACAGTAAAACTGCACATTTTAGAGTAAAGCCACAAAAACCCTGCTATCTAATCAGTATCTTGATATGCCACACCTGTGAAGTGGAAGGATTATCTTGGTAAAGGAGACGTGCTCACTAACACAGACTTCCACAGATTTCGGAACAATGTTTGAGAGAAATAAGCCTTTTATTTACGTAGAAAAAGTCAGCTTGTTAAAAATAACCACTCACTTTCCTCCTGAAAAACTTAAGGCACCATCACAAGAGTGTTTGACAAATGTTGCAGTAAAGATTTTATTAAATTTACAACTTAACAAAAAAAATCAAACATGCATTAGTAAAGTCAGGCAACCTTAACAGTCTAAAACAGGACATTAATGTTTTTCAGTAAAACCAACTGAAACAAGGACAAGGATTAAAACTGAATCCAAATACTCTTAACAATGTTTAAAGGTCCAATGACATGGTGCTTTTTTATATAGACCTTAGTGGTCCCTAATACTGTATCTGGAGTCTCTTTTATATAGACCTTAGTGGTCCCTAATACTGTATCTGAAGTATCTTTTATATAGACCTTAGTGGTCCCTAATACTGTATCTGAAGTCTCTTTTATATAGACCTTAGTGGTCCCTAATACTGTATCTGAAGTATCTTTTATATAGACCTTAGTGGTCCCATAATACTGTATTTGAAGTCTCTTTTATATAGACCTTATTGGTCCCTAATACTGTATCTGAAGTCTTTTATATAGACCTTTGTGGTCCCTAATACTGTATCTGAAGTCTCTTTTAAA
>NC_048413.1:142831-146625 GCF_013103735.1 Etheostoma cragini | reverse complement strand
GTGGTCCCCTAATACTGTATCTGAAGTCTCTTTATATAGACCTTAGTGGTCCCCTAATACTGTATCCGAAGTCTCTTTCCCAAAAGTCAGCCTAAGTACAGCCACTAGAGCCAGTCCTACAGTGAGCTTTCCTTAAGACGTGCCATTTGTGTCTGTTTCTCAAGAAAAATCTCATGGGTGGGCCAAATTCTCTGGGCGGGTAAAGCAAAAAAGGGGCGGTAACCTTGTTTCTTATGACTTCATAAGGGGGCAAGATTCTAGATCGGCCCATCTGAGCTTTCATTTCCTCAAAGGCAGAGCAGGATACCCAGGGCTCGGTTTACACCTTTCACCATTTCTAGCCCCTGGGGGGCCATAGGCAGGCTGGGGGTATGCATGTTAATGTTAAAATACGTCAAAGTAAAATGTTCATGCCATGGGACCTTTAACCTGTTATTACCAGAGGCGGCCCACATGCTGCGTCGAACCGGCGGTCATATTTCAGTTTTAAATGTCAGTTACAGGCATGGACTTCTTATAACAGGTGACAGTATAGCCCTTAGCCTTGAGATGGGCTAGCATGGCTCCCTCATCCGCAGACAGCGCCAAACGGAGCTCTGGCCTGAGTCCAAGCTCTTTAGCAACATCCGATATGTGACAGGCGCTCAGGAAAGGCCAAGCATCCCAAAGTCCCGGGCTGAATTTGAACCCCAGAATATCCCTGTTTACTACACTGAAAGGGCTAATGCATAATGCCATAATGTTTTGGGATTAGTAGGTTAACTGGTCTGTCTAATATGTGTTTTATTTAGTAAGTTCCAGGCACCAAAGTGTAGACAGTGAAGAAGCCTGGTTTGATACACCCAGCTACACCTTACTCAGCGATCAGCTAGTTTATTTAGTGCTTCAGTGGCCTATTAGAACAGTGCTCATTATTTAGTTGTTTCCTTGAAGTTGACATTCAAACTTCTAGAATAAATTCTGCATATTGTACAACTTTTTGAATTGGTGCGACACATGTACATTTTCTTTGCTTGTTATTTACTGTGCTCCACTTCCATAAATTATTTGTGTTGCCCGTGTGTGTTGCTGTCTCTCATTCATGGGCAGGATAGCATGACCGTTCATCCCTGGTGCTTCTAGGATCTGAGGTCCTTTTTACTATAGGGCTTGTTTCCTAAGAGGTTATCCACCTCAGATACAATGGACAGTGTTAACTTCGGAAGGACCTGTGGAATGAGAAGAGAGAATCCATTACCATAATTTCTCAAACTATGTATATACATCAGCTGCTGAAAGAACCAGACTTTTACTTAAGGCGGGGCTTTACTTCTAAGTGTCACAGAGGTGTGTTTTCCAGTTGGATTCTGGTTGTGTTTGCTGGTGTGAAAGCTGCCGTTTGATCATTGCTGCGGACCCAATACCTTGACCAAGATATATTCAAACAATCCATCGGCTAATCACTTCCGTAAGAATTCTACAGGTGCTTAGAAGCTCAGGCAATATTGCGCACTGTCGGGAAATCATGATATTGAAAGATGTCGAATCAGTTTTATAGGAACAGGTAAACCTGTCTATTTCTACAGTGTATTTATTTGTGTACTCCTATCTTGTTGCATACGGGTATTTCCCAATTCCCGGGAGAGGTTATGGTGGGAAATGGGAAAATAAAATAAAAACGCAAAAATATTGTTGTCATATGGCAACGTTGATGCAGACAAGGAGCCATACCGTAGTTACGGTAACACAAGCTAACTTAGTTCATTACGCAGCAGCAAGGTAATAATGGAATATTTATTTAACTCTGAGTGATATTACCGTTTGCAGTCGCTTACAAATCTCAACAGCCACAGAATGGATTGCATTTAACAGAATGGTTTAGGAATCATTCCATGGTTTACTATTGTAGATTTCGTATTTATTTTTTATAATGGAGTTCTGTAAAATCTTGGTTTTATAATGGTGGCCTAGATTTTTAGAAGATAAGTCAAAGACATTCCACCGTGCATTTCATAACAAGCGCTGCAGCAGATTTAATTTACAAATAATCATTGCAAACTGTGTTGATGGTGGACATGAACTTTGTTCTTTTGCCCTAATGATACAAGTTATATACAGTGAGGAAAATAAGTCCACTGTGAGAGACATGATCTAAAAAAGAAAATCCAGAAAACACAATGTATGATTTTTTTTTTTTTACTATTTATTAGGGAGGAGCGAGTACAGCATTATCTGGATCTGGATCTGTTTACCACATGAATTATCTGTATCCGTACTCGAATTGGGCGGGGCCTAAACCGGAAGTGGTCAGATTTAACCCGGAAGTGGGTTGGGTTGTATGTTATGTTGTATGTGTGTGTTATTTTAAGCATGCAATTGATATGGGTTGATCAGAAATTGTTATATTTATTGCTGATTTGAAAACTATTTACATGAGAGCATCAAGCTTCAGATCAATGGTGTTGTCATGGCAACAAACAAACTATATACAGAACGTTTTGCAACAATGAATACAACACATGCCGTTGCAATTATGAAGTAAAATGTAATGGACAAGAGTTTTCATACTTAGTATAACTTTCCTTTTTGAACTTTTTATTTTTTATGATCAGTGTGATTTTTTTTTTTTTGTTTTGGGGTCTTTTTTATTTTTTTAATTTCTCTATTGTGTGTGTGTGTGTGTGTGTGTGTGTGTGTGTGTGTGTGTGTGTGTGTGTGTGTGTGTGTGTGTGTGTGTGTGTGTGTGTGTGTGTGTGTGTGTGTGTGTGTGTGTGTGTGTGTGTGTGTGTGTGTGTGTGTGTGTGTGTGTGTGTGTGTGTGTGTGTGTGTGTGTGTGTGTGTGTGTGAGTAAGAGAGACACACAGTGATTATCACAGAACGCTGCGCGGCCAGTTGAGGAGTTGTATTCAATCTGAGCACGGATATTGACTCATATTACTCGTATAATACTTGTACTCGGCAAAAGTGCTTTATCCGTACTGGATACTCGTTTCAGCCAGGTACTCGGATCACCTCTAGTATTTATTTGTGTGATACAGCTGCAAACTAGAAAATGCATTTCCTGCAGAAAATGCGTGGGAATGCTGAATAGCTGAATTGCTAAAGCTAACCTCGCTGAAAACTTTAAATCAGTAAAGGTTGTAAGAATAATTTTTATAATGGTTGTAATTAAGTTGAATAACACCACTAATGTAAAAAAATGTAAAAAAAAATGGATTTGAAGCATGCTCTCATTTACTTTAATGTTAAAAAAATTGCTTACAGCTTAATATTTGAAAAGTATAAATAGCAGAAAAATTGCTGAAGAGGTCCAATAATCTGCTGAAAAAGCTGAAGATTTGAAAAGTTGAATGGTTTAAATGGCTGAAAGTTTAAATGGTTAAAAACCTTTACAACATTAGAAGATGAGATTCCCCTGTGGGATTTGAACATGCGACCTATGGCATTAAAGGCCTGTCACGTAACCACTGCGCTACCACCGAAAACCTATTTATCATACAATACATTGGAATCTATAATGAGACAGAGAGTGTAGTTGGTTTGTACCTGTTTGTGTGTCTCTCTCTGTGTCTGTGTGTGTGTGTGTGTGTGTGTGTGTGTGTCTATCTTTCCCTGTCTGTGTTTGAATATCTGTGTTTGTCAATGTCAAAGTCAAAGTCTGCTTTATTGTCAATTTCTTCACATGTCAAAAACATACAAAGAAATCGAAATTGCGTTTCCCTCCATCCCACGATGAAAAGACATTTATAACAAATTTGGTCCACAGACAAACATAACATTCAAGTAAACAACATAAAAAAAGTAAAAATAAGAAG
>NC_048413.1:125239-142731 GCF_013103735.1 Etheostoma cragini | reverse complement strand
CAATTGTGTGTGTGTGTGTGTGTGTGTGTGTGTGTGTGTGTCTATCTGTCCCCTGTCTGTGTGTGTATTTATGTGTTTGTGTGTGTGTGTCTGTGTGTGTGTGTGTGTGTGTCTGTGTACGTGTGTGTGTGTGTGTCTGTGTACGTGTTTCTCTGTGTGTGTGTGTGTGTGTGTGTGTGTGTCTGTGTGTGTGTGTCTCATAACCACTGCACCATCAGCAAAGAATTTGTTTAGTAAGCTTTACATTGTAATATATAATGAGACAGACAGACATAGAGAGTTTTGGAGTTTCTGGTTAAGGGTTGCCATGGCAACATAATCAGTGGCCATGTTTGTAAACACAGCTAGGAAGCCTTTCATCTCTGTGATGTCATCTTTTTGATCTGTAATCAGTTAACGACCGCAGCTGTTGTACCCTTCTTCCACTGTGCGAAAAGAAGCTCCTCAATGACTGAAACCGGCTCTCAAACAAATGGTCATTGCGCCAAAGGGATAAGAGATATGAACACAAAAACCTCCTCATGAGCGGCAGAAGGCCTTTGTGAACGTATTGATATAGAATTCATGTGGATAAAGTTAAGAATGTGGGCGTATCAGCAATGTAAAAAAGTGCTTCACTCTGCATTTTGCTCAGAAATGTGGGCGATGTTTAACATGGCAGTGAATGGAGGAAAAATGGGAACTGTTGTCATTTGAAAGCTTGCTGAGAAAAAAGTGTAATTCTTAACGCATAAATGAGCACATTGACTGAAACTAGAGAAGAATACCTACGTTTTGATGTATAAATTGTACATGACAAGTTAGAATTGTTGGTGTGGGATTAAGTTATAGAGAACGGAGTAAGATAATTTTTTCGAAGCCTTTCACTCTGATGACATCACTCCTCACTCTAGCTAACGCAATACACACCCATTATAAATGCAGAAAAAATGCTCTCATTGACTTTAATGTTAAAAAAAATTGTTTAAAAGCTTAATATTTGAAAAAGTATAAATAGTAGAAAAATTGATGATTGGAAAAGTCCCATCATCTGCTGAAAGAGCTGAAGATTTGAAAAGTTGAATGGTTTAAATAGCTGAAAGTATGCAGAAGATACGGAGAGCCCTGCTATTTTGCGAGTTCTCCCACTTAGAAATCATGGAGGGGTCTGAAATTGTCATCGTAGGTGCATGTCCACTGTGAGAGACATAATCTAGGAAAAAAAACAAACAGAAGTCACAATGTATGATTTTTTAAACTATTTATTTGTATGATACAGCTTCAAATAAATATTTGAACACCTGTCTATCAGCTACAATTCTGATCTTCAAAGACCTGTTAGTCTGCCTTCAAAATGTCCTCCCCGCACTCCATTTATTATCCTAAATTAGATGCACCTGTTTGAGGTCGTTAGCTGCATAAAGACACCTGTCCACCCCCATACAGCCACAAGGCTGGACAGGTCTACGGAGACATGTCCAAGCAGCTTGGTGAAAAAGGTCCACTGTTGGAGCAATCATTAGAAAATGGAAGAAGCTAAACATGACTGTCGATCTCCCTCGGACTGGGGCTCCATGCAAGATCTCACCTCGTGGGGTCTCAATGATCCTAAGAAAGGTGAGAAATCAGCCCAGAACCACACGGGAGGAGCTGGTCCAGGACCTGAAAAGAGCTGGGACCACCGTTTCCAAGGTTACTGTTGGTAGTACACTAAGACGTCATGGTTTGGAATCATGCATGGCACAGAAGGTTCCCCTGCTTAAACCAGACCATGTCCAGGCCCGTCTTAAGTTTGCTAACGACCATTTGGATGATACAGGGTAGTCATGGGAGGAAGTCATGTGATCAGATGAGACCAAAATAGAACTTTTTGGTCATAATTCCACTAACCGTGTTTGGAGGAAGAAGAATGATGAGGACCAGCCCAAGACCACCACCTCTACTGGGAAGCATGGCGGTGGTAGCATCATGCTTTGGGGGTGTTGTTCTGCACATGGGAGAGGGAGACTGTGCTGTATTAAGGAGAGGAGGACCGGGGCCATGTATTGGGAGATTTTAGGGAACAACCTCCTTCCCTCAGTTAGAGCATTAAAGATGGATCGAGGCTGGGTCTTCCAACATGACAATAGGCACGTTCGAGATGAGCGTTTAGAAGTCCGAGAGACCAAATCCGTACAGATCATCGATCATCTCCAGTCTGTTGTTTATTAAAATCCGCAACAGATCACATGTAGAGCCCTTTGACAGCTACTCTGTCATAATTAAAACAACTGGAGACTGTGTACAAGCTGATATGGGGGTCTGATTACATTTTATTAAATCAGAATCGCACCACAGTGTTTTTGTCACTTCCTTTCCAGCATGAAGGCGGCTGGAATCTGCTGGAAACTGTCCGACTTTACTGCAGCTTTATGTTCCTGCCTTTACAGGCGAGGCGCAGTTCATCTCGAACAAGCCTAGTGACTCGAAGCACACAGCCAGGAGAACCAAGGAGGGAGTCTGGAAGAAGCCTATCAAGGTTCTGGCGTGGCCTGGCCAGTCTCCAGGTCTAAACCCAACAGAAAATCTTTGGAGGGAGCTCAAACTCCAGCCCAGAAACCTGACTGGTCTAGAGAAGATCTGTGTGAAGGAGTGGGCCAAAATCCCTTCTGCAGGGTGTCAAACCTGGTGAAGAACTACAGGAAACGTTGGAAACAAAGGCTAGTGTACCAAATATTAACATTGATTTTCACAGGTGTTCAAATACCTATTTGCAGCTGTATAATACAATTAAATTGTAAAAGAATCATACATTGTGATTTCTGGATTTTTTTGGGGGGATTATGTCTCTCACAGTGGACATGCACCTATGAGGACATCAGACCCTCCATTTCTAAGTGGGAGAACTTGCAAAATAGCAGGGTGTTCAAATACTTACTTTCCTCACAGTAAAAGTTAGTTTGGGATTTGGGAACGGATTTCTGAATGATATTGATACACTTAGCTCCCCCCCCCCATTTTCCGGGAAATGGGTTGTTGTTTTTCCGGGATCTGATTCATCTGATCTTTGGGAAAAATATTAAACCCTTGACTGAACCATGTAGTGATGTCTGTGCTGGTGTAACTATTAGGCGGCCCGTTTACTTTCTGACCTGTATGGCTCTGATATTCTCCATCAGCTGGTCAGTTCTGGAAGCTCCCAGCAGGACCGAGTTCACCCCCTCGTTCCTCAGGCACCATGCTGAGGGAATTTGCAGCACATGGAACAGGGGAATTGCATAATTTAACAGCCATTATTGTGTGGAGGCAAAAGTCAAGTCACGGGCTAATTTATTACAACAGGTGGATTGGTGGACTTTAATGTCCAATTTTAGGGACGTGTTTGTATAATTCCCTTTTTCTCAATCTGTGAGCAGTTTTTTGAAAAAGAAGCACAAAGCCAAATGTAAATATTGCAAAAGAATGGAGTTGCTAAATAGCAAGTGCTGTACCAAAAGCTTACCCTGTATTCATAAGGAGTACCTTGCTATATTTTAATAATAACTGGGGAAGAAATACGAAAAGAGTCTGAAGGTGCCTTCAGTTACTTATTGCGGATGGTAAGATACGTTTATCTGAAGCAGGCTTGCATAAGAGGCAGGTCTTTATTGATAATTCCCTCTGTTTGATAAATATATTTTAGCACAAAGCCTTGTTTTGATCTGCTTCAAATTAAAAGCCCTCTAGCATTTCAGTGGAAAGAAACCCTTTTTATTTCTTAAGAATTATTTAATTGTGAAACATTTTCTGGAACATACTGTGGAAACTCATTGTCTTGCAAGGTTCCCAGAGAGTTCAACAGTCCCGCCCTCCTCCAAGAAAACATGGCTTCCGGAAGTAAATTTCCCACTCATTTCTACCATTAACATTTGTATATAAAGAGTTTTAGACCATCTCTTAGGCTAAGTAGCTACGATGTGACTCATCAACATCTATCTAACAATATCATTTCAAGTAAGTCAGTTTCATTTTCGTTATTGAGCAAAGGAACTAGTCATCCCAAAACAACACTGCGCACCACTGAATGAAGGAAGCCAGAAATTGTTTAGCTAACAGCTAATTCAGATAACCGCTAGCTGAGACAGCATGCAAGGCTGCCAGCTTTTCCCCAAACCTTGGAGTGAGATTTGGGGGGGGCAACCCTATATTTTGCCGTGTACAAAGCAATTTCTTTGGTTCTTTATCCTTCAGGGTTTAAAATGGGATGTGTTATATGTGGGGGGATGGGGCTCTCCCTAGGGGGAAAAGAATTTGAAAAAAAACCCATTAAATGGCACTTTCTGGAGAGTTTTTTTGCAAAAAAATTGAGAAATCAAGTCTTAACTGATACGTGCAAAGCTGTAGGGTTATGAGCATTTTCCTTGTTGTAGTATCAACAGGTATTAAGGCATTTAGCATTTACATTTTTTACATTATTAACTTCTTATGATGTAAGAACTGACCCAGACAATGTGCCAAACATAATGAACCACATGAAGAGACAGGAGCACATGTCAGCAACAGCTGAGAAGATTTGGGTCTGTGGTGAACAGGTCCAGGGGTCCCTGCCTGGTGTAGGGACCAGGGACCCAAAGTTAAATTAATGTTGAGGGATTAACTAAGACCACTGAAATTCTAAAGAATGAGAACCATTGAGTTACATAGATTTTTATCCTTTTAACCTTTGTGCCAAGGCTCAGTCATGTTGGGCCCTCATCCTCTGTACCTCACTTACTGGGTTTACTTTTTGGGAAAATAAAGACTATTTGTTCATTTTATAAAACATCAAATTAATTATTTACAGTTTCATTTAGAGATGCACCAAGGTTAGAGAAGCACAATAGTGGCCCAACGTTGCAGTATAGTAAATATAGTATTGTATATATAGTTTTGTATATATAGTATAGCTCAGATGTGTTTCATCAGATTTTTGCTCATATTTACAACTTTGTGCACATTCAAAATATAACTCCTCCCATCTCTGTTGTCCGAGATTTGGAGAGTTGGAATATAGTCTGTTGTGCATGTTATTGCTCCGCTGATATGGTGGATCTCATTCAGACCGTCTGACAGACACAGAGGCCCTTTTGGCTCTCTGGCCTCTGACAGAGTTGAGAGGAGTCTGTACGCTGCTCATCATCTGAGGTCTGCACGGATGCAACGCGTCACTGCCCAGAGCAGAGCGAGTCCACTAACATGAATGAAGTTGCTACATTAGCCGCGCTGCTCACCTCTATTGTTACAGAGAGAGTGGTCACGAAGCGACGAACGGTTTGTGATACTCAGAGCTCGTACCTGGAGCCAGGGAAATGCACATGGGATGGATCGTAAAAAAAATGTTCTCAGTTTGCAACATTTCGAAACTTCCACAGTCAGGGAGCGCTCTTGAACCCTCTCATAGTCACAACTAGTTGATCAAGAGTGGCTCAACAGGTAGTTATATAGATAAACTCAGCTTTCTGAAATTTGACCGACCGGGTTGACACTTCAGCGTGAGAAATCGAGGGTGTGGCGTGTGAGCGTGTGAAACCAGTCAAATGCGTGTCTCACGGCCAATGCGTGAGAGTTGGCAGCCCTGAGCATGTAATAACTTTAAAAGAACAAAACCTGAAATAACCGTTACATATATGACAGCTATATACACTAAGAGCTGTTACATCAGCTATAGTCTGCTTTTCCCAGTGTTTAGTTTGAGTTAACATTATTTTAGACCGAATCAAACTGTCAGCTAGCGGTTAGCTGAATTAGCTGTTAGCTAAGCTAATGTTAGCTTCCTGGTGGAGGCTAACGGCAGAAGCGTTGGATAGATCGTGATTCGTATAGTGATGTAAACAAGATTCTCATCTTTGGCAGATTGGCTACCGAAAAGCGTGTTCAATATGTTCAAAAGATATTAAAATGGCTGCCAGAACACCGGCCCGCTGTAGCTGGTGTCCGCTAAGAACTCAGGAAGATTTATTCACAACTCGAACATGAAGTTAACTAGGAAGTTGTATTTTACGTTACATGTAAAGTTGGATGTAGTTTTGAAATATAAGCAAATAATAATGCACATTAATAAGCATCTGACTTACTATGAACATTAGTAAGTGATTAGTTGTGGGATAACCACACCAATTCAACAAAGAAATGAGTCCGCTGCTACGTTCGGCCCCTTCTCCTGTGTGAGCGCAGTGCGCCTGCGCGCTACCTTCAGGAGCCTCGGACAAAGCTGGGAAGGATTAAATCCAGGGTTTCCACACAGTGGTAACCCACCACAATAATAAGGAGTTTTAAATGAAAAGGTTAATCGTTACCGTCAACAGTTCTACCGTGGTTTACCGGTACACCGGTAATCATTACATCCCTAGTCGTAGTGGTTTTAAGTCTACTATCGACTGTTATGATTTAATGGCTTATACTACAATTGTCTATGGAGTAATTGCATTGTATTTCTCCTTCCGGAAGCGGCTCCGGGCGGGACTGTTGAACTCTATATGGCATAGACCAACACAGACACCTGCAAAGACTGAAATTAGACAGTAACACTTTAGATCCAGAACAACAAGGTGTAGAAAATAGAATGATTTATATTGTTTAACCCGCATGTTGTCCTCGGGTCAATTTGACCTGTTTTCCTAGGTCAATGTTCTTTTTAACTACCCAAAATAACATGATTGATTCCACACAACGCTCTTTGGGGTGATTTTGATGGGTAATTTTGGGGCGTCTTATTCAATTTTATAGCATTTGAAAAACCAATGGAAGTGTTTTTGAAATAGTATTGAGTAAAAGTTGACATTCCAGTCTGTGATTATCATCAACTTCCATTCCTTTAATTTTAGTCTAAATAATTCCTAATTTTTGCTTTTCTAACTCAAACATTAGGTATAAATTCCTTATGAATTGACGATAAATCCGAAAAATAACTAAAACTAAAGTTAATAAGTTTGTGTTACGTAGTGTTGAAAATATCAAAAAAGTGACAAACATTGAAAAAAGCAAAAAGAAATTAAGAAAAAAGATTAAAACATTGATAAAAAGCGTCAACAAAATTGTTGATTTTCAAATTTGACGGGAAGATAACACAAGGGTTAACTAATAAATTAAAAGGGGGTGGGGGTGACTCAACTGGACCTGGGGGCTGTTTCACAAAAGCTGAGTTTATAAATCCAGGATAATTGATGAAGCGAGGCTTTCGCCGACTGAATGAGAAGATAATGTTACTCAGAAAGTTTACCATGAAGATCATTTTTCTACAATGCTAGAATATGATGCATACATATCTGCATGTGCAAAGTATACAACGGTTTGTTTTTGTAAATGACAAGTGACTCATTGAATGTTTCAGTAAACAGCAGTAGTTCATAAATGTATAATTTTAGACTATCATTCAATTGGTCTGCTATTATCAGCCATGCTTTTTCTAATGTTTTTTCAATTAATTTTTTATAGGGGATGAGTTTGCTTTTTTATATACTGCATGCTTTGCCCCCTCCTATACTATATATGGGAAAGAAAGACACTGAAGAAATTGGACTCTAAAATCTAGAAACTACAAAGACAATTAAGTGATATATTTCGAGCACAATGTAAACATGAATGTATTCGGGTGTATTTCCCCCCCCCCCCAGCTAATAATAAGGTCAACACCATTGAGGCGTCCTCTCCTTGTTGAATGAATGGACAGTAGTCTACACTATACAGTTACTGGTTCATTGAACTAAGACTGTAATTTGGGAGAATTGTACAATTAGGATATGTTCTTAAAATTGTACAATCCTCCTAAATAATAGTTAACAAATATAAAATATAATAAAATAATTTTAGACTGAATCAAACTGTCAGTTAACGGTTAGCTGAATTAGCTGTTAGCTAAGCTAATGTTGGCTATGTCAGATTAGCTATGAGGTGAAACAACTGCTGAGTGAACAGAAAGGATCCAGGATGAATTAATCCTGGCTGTTAGTCTGGCCTGGAACAGGCTAGGCTCCAGGATTAATTAATCCTGGCTTTTAGCCTGGTCGCGAACAGGCTAGCACCCAGGATTAATAAAGCAGATCTGATTTTCTGTGGGTTTTATTTTTTTTAATTCATGTCTAATAAAAGAAATATTGTAAAATACTTTTTGGTGATCACAATAAAATATCTATAAAACTAATCTAGTTGCAGGTTACCACAATACGTGGTATTTTTAAATATGGCACCAAATAAAGCTATCCTGACAAAGACAGAAATGTCCGGTATTCCAAACGAAAAAACCCATGGACCCCTACAGAGAGAAAATGGTAGACATGTAGACGGAACAACACATTCTACTTTTGTTTTACCAATAGCCAGTTGGGGTAGAGTGCAGCCTAGGTGCTCAGCAATGGCCTTCAACTCTTTTAGCTTCAGCTGCTGACGGCTCCCCTCCTCACTCAGGATCTTGTCCTTCATCCACTGATAACCCTGTTGGAGACCACACAATCAAGAGCTCAGGGCAGGACAAGGATTCTGGTAGTTTACCCAACCCTGAATGCCACCAAGACTACTTGTTTTTGGGGTTTTTAGATTAAGCTGTCTTTATCACAGGAGGAAACTGATACCTAACACCACTACAGTTCTTGCACCAGAAATAAATGATTTAAGACTCTCGGCTTTAAGTGACTGCTTTGAAATGACCTCGGTGTTTCCCAGACTTAGGTTCTACTAGTGCCGACAAACTGACCGTAGAGTCAGTTAATCAACCCGACTCGTGTCACTGAACTGGGAGAATCGGGTGCCATACGTCAAAGAAGCGACTCACTCCTGTTTTACCTCATTAGCACTCCACTGGATTGGTGGTAGAATCATGCTTCTGAACGAGGCCGAATGGAACCATCTAGAGTCTGATGTAATCAAGTGTTTCTTGGTTCCCAGCAACTTTGAGTTATTAAACAAGTCTGGTTTCTAGTGCATCTTAGATAATTTTGTTCATGGCATTTCACACATTATCAATGAGGAAGTATATCATCAACATACAAAACCACGTCACGTTATCTTGGTTCTTACATTAAGTTAAATGTTAGAGAAGTAAATGTTGCTGGCAGCATGGTAGCTAGGCTGTCACGAGGAGACCGCACCAGGCTATTGAACGAGACCAAATGGAACGGGGCAACGTAACGGGTCTCTTACTGCTCGTGCACCGTAGATGATTGTTTACATAGAAATTCATAGGCAACATTACCGATGGTTATCACATACCAATACACATCATGTTATCATGTTATGTGGTAGATATGTTAAGTTACATGTTTGCTACGTGGTAGGTAGGCTGTCACGAGGAGACCGCCCACCAGGCTACTGTACGAGACCGTAACAGTGCATAATGTATGAGTCTTTGTGATCCAGAGGGTGTGAAGGTTCTTGGCACGTTTGAGTTATCAACTGGTCCCAAAAGGCTTGTGTACCCCCCCGAGTTTAAATTACTTTTTCTTTTCCAATCAACAATGTATTTTTTACTGTGCACACAGACCAGTTGCCTCTTGCCCCTCCTCCTTATGAAGTCTTGCACCGCGTGCTTCACAATCCCTCTTCAGGCTCAGAGGCTGTTGTTAGTAGGAACTTGCTGCTGGTGGTCTAGTGTGGAATTAACTGTAGCCTACTGCTGGACTATAGAAATGCCGCGGCCACAGTGCTGTAAAGGCTCCCCGAACGACATTTGTCAGTCTGGTTGTTGGAGTGTCCTCCCCACCATAGCTTCGTAATGGAGTGAACCAGAGCACATTGCTAACTGGTTTTAATTGTTGTGAACCAAGTCTTTAGTCCATCTCCGTGCTCTTAGATATTCATTGTATTCATGGACTCGAGTGAGAATAAAACCTGAGATTTTATTACGTTGGCTGTTCAACCCAGTTGTTTGAATGACAGAAATATGTTTAGACGAGATCTAAAGAGTACAACACTGACATTTAGGCCTATTTCAAAATAGATGTTTTATTCAAAAGATCGCTAGAGAAAAAACACTTTACAAAGAAAGAGAAAGAAAGAAAGATACTAAGAAAAGAAAAAACAACTAATTCAGATTCTTTAAATTCTGACGGTCCCTGAATCTGTCTTTGCTAAGTTTCTATTTAAATGTTATGCCAAAAAACACTTAGTGGACAGAAAATTCACATAGAACATGTCCCACTACAAAACATTGTAAAAGGTCAACCATTGGCATGATCAAGAAGATGTAAAATGCATAAAATTACGCAATAATTACGAATTATGTTCTACGTACAAAAACATACAAAGCTGTGTTTACTGTGAGGCACGGTCATGTGTCTAAAATTCATCCAATCAGCGCCTGAGATTGCAACCCTAGGCACAACCTAGTGGTAAACATTGGAAGAAGTATACAGATCCTGTACTTTATTAAAAGTACTAATACAATACTGTACAAAACTGTTACAGGAAAAGTCCTGCATTGAAAATGTTACTTAGATAAAAGCACGTAAGTATCAACAGGATGTACTTGAGTGTGTACTTAAGTTAAATATTTGGTATTAAGTACAGTACTTCAGTATACAGTATATGTAGGTAGTTACATTCCACCACTTGTATTAGGTTTTTATGTAACTGATTCTATGTGTGAATGATGTACAGCCAGAATTCTCATTTTCTTGCATTGCATGTAAATTTGACCTTTTAGGGAAATGTTGAATTATCTGATTCAATAGTTCTATTTTTTTTTTTTTTAATAATCAAATAAATCAAACTTTTTTATGTTTCATATCCTTATAACTTTGTTTTACTGCTCAAAATACATCCAGGAGCTAGTCCTTCTGGCCATGGTTAATGTGAGATACCACACTCGGAGATGGACTGAAAAACGAGCTCACAGTGAGGATTGTCACAGGAGCAAAAAACGCTTAAAAATTAGGTTCCTGGTACTTTATCGGCTGAACCATAACATTTGACAAACCAACCAGATTTAATTGAAAAAGCACCATAAATGGTTCATAAACCTTTGACTATTTTTTACTGAACTCGGCAATCATACACTACGTCACATTCTACGCCGCCCACCACCACAAATGACTTCTCAACCTGTGGGAAACACAGCATCTTCATGAATGGTCAGTGGGATGGCACACAATGGAATGAGGCGTGGGAAAAGAAGGAGTGTTACCTTAAGCGATGCACGTGAAAATGAGGGGATCCCACTGTTGTACTTCCCCGAGATGATCCCACAGGCCAGTGGAGACCATGTCATAGCTCCAATCCCTGCATGCCCAAAACACGGTTTGTAATCGACCAAATCCCAGAAGGTTAATCTTTGCTGTCTTGTTCAATGCCTCGTTATTTAGTTTCTTGTAGTTTTACAATATGATGGACAAGGGAGGCTAGGATTAACATCAGGATTCAAACTAATACAGTTACAATTCTATTTTAAAGAATCCAGTGGCTTAAATATTGACATTACATGGCAGCCCAACATTACTAATATCCCAACCATTTGCATGGAAAAAACATGAAGACAGTTTCCCTTATGACTATGGCAGCTTCTTACCTATCTTGTGGAACAGTTCAGGGAGTTGCACTTCAACCTTCTCCCTTTGAAACATATGGTACTCGGCCTGTTCGCAGATTGGTGGGATCTGGTTGAACTGTCGAGCAACAGAGTACGCCTCCTACAGAAAAAAGAGGGCCATTTCTTTCTACCATTATTCCAGACTAAATCATTTGTTCAACCAGTTGACACATCCATCGCCTCCTTCATCTGGAAGAAAAAAGTTCTGAGAGTTAACAAAGGACTCCTTTAGAGGAAACGTGATGCGGGGGACTAACTCATCTAGATTTATTCACTACTGTTGGGCAGCTAACTTGAAGAAAATAGGCTCTTTCGAGATGAACTGCGCCTCGCCTGTAAAGTGGACGAGAGCAGGCAGCAGCAGCGGGGGCGGGGACAGAAAGCTGCGGGAAAGTCGGACAGTTTCCAGCCGATTCCAGCCGCCTTCAGGCTGGAAAGGAAGTGACATAAACACTGTGGTGCGATCCCGATTTAATAAAATATAATCAGACCTACATATCAGCTTGAACACTGTCTCCAGTTGTTTTGATTATAACAGAGTAGCTGTCAAAGTGCTCTACATGAGATCTGTTGCTGATTTTAATGAACAACACACTGTAGATGATCCGTGATCTGATCAGATTTAGTCTCTCTGACTTGTAAACGTTACAATCAGCCACACATTTGTTCTGTACAGAATAAGTCTTCAAATCAGACAAATAGCAATTAAAATCCCTCCGATTCAAAAACTACAAAAGTTTATATAAAACGTCATCGTGGTTTAAACCAATCAGGTGTTAAATCAGCTGAGAAGCCGGCGCTTCCCAGCATGCTCTGGGTCCGCCTGGATCTTGCAGTTGGTGAAAAGCAACTGCGCCGACTGCGTCTCAAAGCTGCGGCCGCCTTGCTCTCGTGAGATTACCGTTGCCCACGTGTGCATGACGTCAGAGCAAGTCGGGATCAAGTCGGACAGAAATCTAACCGGCATGCAACGGGCGCCGATCGCCGGTGATCGATTCTTCGCAGACCTGGCTCATCTCGAACGAGCCTAATGTCATTCTGGCTCCATGTGCCAGACACTGACTCTTGCCACTCTTCATCCGTCCCTGCTTTGGTGTACTCCTCCCTGGCCACAAAGTGGTCCAGGTTTACCTCTATCCCATAGTACTATCCACCCTTAGAATCTAGGCCCAGTTCCAAGATCATTACAAATTCACTTCTCCCTCCCCCCTAAGTCCTATGTGTAAGTAGAGAGGGGAAGTAACTAAGTACAATTACTTCATTACTGTACTTGAGTAGATTTTTCCTGATATTTTTATTTGACTTATTTATTTTTGTTTCAACTTTTTACTTTTACTTCTTGCATTTTAACACAAATAAGACGACTCCACAGTTTGGCGTCATTCTGCATTCTGTAAAATTATTGCGGCTTGATGGCGCTAACGTTAGCACATAGTAGGATGGATGACGACATGATTTAAAATGAAGAAAACAGATATTCCTGAGATTTGACAGACAAGCAGCGAGACATTCCCATCATCCTCGGCCTTTTCTGAGAGAGATGTTTGAGTCGGTGGACATCAAGAAGGACTCCTGGCCAATGTGGTGGGGAACTTCTTCATTAATGTCTGTTTAGTATTTCATATTTTCTTTCAAGAAGCCATATCTGAGCCCACATACATACAACCATTCAGATTCCTTTAAATGTTAGGGGAAGATTAAAAATGAGAGAGTGGATCTATGAATTCTCTCAGAATCACAACTGAAGTCATATCTTGTAACTCAGTCAGAATCTTATTAACCTGGAGTCCCCGTCTCATATATCATAATAATCATATATGGGATGTTTTAGGCCTGTTGGCAGACATCAGTTTTAAAATGTAGCCAATGACATATCAGGAGCATGTTCTCCATGAACACTGAAGTTCCTCAGCGTGTACTCTAGGAACATGTGTGGTCCAGGTAGCTATGCATGAATAATGGTCTTCTTTGACAAGGCTACTTTTACTTTTATACCCTAAGTAAATTTACATGCCTGTACTTTGTTACTTTTATTTGAGTGAACAAGTTAAATCAGTACTTCTACCTTTACCGGAGTATTTTTTAACACAGGTGTCTGCACTTCTACTTAGTTACGGGAAGTGAGTACTTTGGCCATCTCTGTTTGTAAGAATCATTTATTTCCAGCCTGTTCTTTCGACTGGACGCAGCAGGATGCAGCTTTCCTCTTTTAAAAGCTTGTACTGTAAAGAAGGGTTCGATAGTTCTGATAATATATGCCAGAAATATGATCTCAAACGCAGTAACTTTTTTAGATATCTCCAAATACGCCACTGTGTCAAAGCACTGTTCCCTTCTTTCCCGATCCTCCCCACTGAGACAGCATGGGAAGAAATGACCCGCCTCTGTCCAAAATGGGACTGACATGAAGGTTCTATTTTCATCTGATGTCTTTGGAAAACCATGACCTGTCATAAATTAAGATTGGGAAGTTGGAATGTTTGAGTTGTCGGACAGACGTTGGGAAGATGGATTACAATATGCACTATATGCAGCAGATATTTTTCAAAATCTTAAAGTATTGCTTGGAGTATGAGACACCTTTTTATTTTTTTGTATGCTACTTCTACTACCTTAATGGGTGGGAGCTGAGTAGCCTGACTTGTGACTTTTAAGTCTTAAATCCCCTAAGTTAAGCGACCGGTGTGGACATGTGGGCATGCTTGTTTTCAGTGTGTACATCCTTCCCCTGTTTGAGGCGTTTGTATAACGTTTAAGTTGTTTAAGATAAAATGAAACTGGATAACTGTTTCACTTCCTGTAAGATGTAACATTCTTGATAGTCCAATAAAAAGATTTATAACAAAGGGACATTTTTGATCCTATCCAGTCCTCCTTTAACCCTAACCCTACCCTTTTAATGATATGTGTACTTTTTCCCTTAGGGGGAAGTAATTCAAACAGTATTTTATTACTTTTAAATGTTTTCAAAAGTAATTTATATCAAATAATGATTTTAATATATTTAAGTAGAATTTGTTTTAGATTGGACACAGGGCATTTTATTTATCTACATAACTCTTACTCTCTTTCTATAAATTTTATTCATTTAATTATTTTATTTATCTTTATAACTCCCCCCCTTTCTTTTCTCTATGTACAGTGTATGTATATATATTTTAATTACCACATAATTATAATACACAAAATAATTATAGTAGTGTCTCTGGGAGAGGATCCGGAGCAGGAGTTGAGGAGACCTTTTATTTAAAGTTTTATGTCCCCGCTGTCCGTCCTGTCCTGTGGTCCTTCGGCCTTCTTTTAAACAGCTTTTTAGAACCGGGCCAGGTTTTCTAAGGAGGTTTTAAGTGTTTTATTCACACCGGTGGTCCCCTTGTGCCCATCCAGGGCGCTACGTTTTTACCCTAACCCTAACCTCACGTACACAGATTCATTTTTAAAAAAAGAAACCTGATCCGTAATAGACCCAAGGAGAGTAAAAAAAACTGGTGCATCCGAAAAGACTCAGACGGATGGAGTACACCAACACTGGCATCACAAATATTTCCAAATATCAATAATATCGAGACCGACGAATTGATCAACAGTTAGTTTCCAGTTGCGCTGATGTTGTTTCATCAGCCAGGCGCTGTGTCTGGTGAGAGCCGCTGCGTTGCAGTGGTTAAGTCCTGTCACAGCGCGGCGCAGGCACACTATGCCCCCCCCCGGATTTCATGTTGTACCGTCACATGACTAAGCGGGACCAGCCAACAAGCAAGCAAGCAGCCAGTTCCAGACAGCAGCGCGCACACACACACACACACACACACACACACACACACACACACACAAAGGACAGAGAGGAAGAGGAGCGCTGTGTGGATATATCTTCAAGCCAAAAATGAAACAACAATTTGTAACCAAACTTGTCCAACCATATGAAAATTCTAAAATCACAAAACCACTTAAAAGTTCATTAAATTCATTCAGATTTAGCAATTTAATAATTCATTCAACATAGTTATTAAAGTATCGTATTTTAGTAGTTTTGCAGTATCGCACACCACTACAACACAGACAGTGGGAACCAAATGGACCAATGAAAACTTACCATGATCTCCATGGAGGTCCATCGTGATGTCCCCCAATACATGGCCATCCCCTGGTTGATCACATGGGTCATTGCCCTCACCGTCTCTACCAAAACAGCCCACATTAGCTAGGTAACAAAGTCAGACAAAAAAACAGCTGGGGGAAAAAAGAAGGAAGAGGAAAAAGGGGACCAGCTTAAAGTAATGGTTTGAAGTAATTTCACCCTGGGTGCCTTTTCTCCACGACCTCGAGCCAAACAACCCCTCAGAAGCTTTTTTTCACCTGGGTCTAACATTGCGTGCGTTAGCGTTATGTTTGTGATGTTTGACCTGCCCCCTATGCTTAAGCTACACCCCTTTTCATAACTAATAACCCGATTGATGTGGACCATTGGTTGACGTTTCATTGAACTCAGAAGTTCCCTTTTCATTGTAGATTTGGCCCGCCCCTACGATTAAGCCATGCCCCTTTCCTACCTAATGATCCTTTTAAGGTAGAGTCTTGTGTGAGCTATCATGGAAATCAGCAGAGACTTCCTTTTTCTTTGGTCATGGTTTCAACCGTTCCCTTTGCTTTAGAAATGCCCCCTTTTATAACTTGTGACCCATTTGATGTAGACCCTTATGTGAAGTATTATTGAACTCAGCAGAGAGTTCCCTATTTATTGGTGGTGGGTTGTCTCCTTGATAAGCTCCTTGATAAGCTACTGATAGAAGGAAAGACAGGTTAACCAAGTTTTAAACATAAACATAAAATATTAATGTACATTTTATTTGCATAATTAGTTTATCCAGGTCTTGCTGTATGATTCAAGTATGTGGAAGAGCCAGAATCACTGGTAGTTAGACAATTAATGATTGATTAGTTCCATCACTGCATTAGGCACTGGTGATTAAGCCCAGATGACTCTGAACTTTACACCATGGGATTGTGTACACAGTTTTCTTTCCCGAGACCCATCTGAACAGTTGAATGGAAATACCTCTTCTTAACCATCAAGAACCATGGGGATCCTATGCTGATAGAACTGGGGGGTTCGTCAGAACCTATCCCCCCTTTTCTGTGTTATTCTAAAACGTCAAAGATTTTAATCAACTTTAAATTACACCTAAATTTACCAAGCATGTAGGTCAGAATACAGTCCTTCCGTCTTATGAAAAGAACAAGTGTCTAAAGTATTGGAGAGCTAGCCAGTGCTCCATTGCTGGTGCGGGCCAACATACTGTAGCTCCTGTTCTCAGTTCCCCGGCAGCCCCCAAGCAGCCAGGTGAGTGGCCGACTGTCCGAAGGAAGTGTAGCTCTAAACCAGGGAGTCCATATGGCGGATGTTGGTCTGAACCGTAGCCCTTGGTTAACCACCAACCCCTTCATGTTTCTACCAGATTCTCCCCAGGCAGTAACACACCCGCTGAGAAGCCAACTCTGAGTATTGGGAGCTCCGTACTGAGAAACATGAAGTTAGCTACTGAAGATATCTAGAAATCTGACCGTGTCTATTACTGGTCCTGAACCATGACAAGAGTTGAAACCAGGAACCAAAGATGCAGTGCTATACGCTTCTCTGTTCTTCTGTTGGAACAGTTACCCACTCTTAGTTCCATAACCACGGTGTCTGTCCCCCGACTCAAGTCAGATCAAGAATAGATAAAAGAGAAGGTGTTCCCAGAAACCTGGTGGAAATTAAAACCACTGCTGCAATAGTGGGACCAAACACCATAATTAAATTGGACTATTAAATATTAGATCTCTGTCTTCTAAAGCAGTACTAGTAAATTATCTGATATCAGATAATCATATTGATCTATTGTGTCTTGCTGAAACAAGGCTGGGCCATGAAGAATGTGTTAGTCTCTCTCTGATCATTCCTGTGTTTTCTTTAACGGCACTATCTCTGTGCCCAAAAGTGTCCAAACAAAGATTATCAGAA